>NC_060143.1:576631958-576854582 GCF_021461385.2 Schistocerca piceifrons
AACCAGTTTCATCTAGTCAGAGGTAAGAATTAAACCATTTGTTTATTCATTTGTGAGTGGACTGTTTTCCCCATTACTGTCAGTTTTTCCTTCCTAGCACGCTGAAATAAAGCAAAATATGTAATCAAATCAAATATGAACTTTCAAATTTCATCAATTAAGGTGGTATGTACAAAACTTGAGAACCATGTATGTCAAGTTATATGCATATTTCCTCAGGAATAGATGATTTTATTATGGTACATTGGGTTGTGAGTATCATACATGCACCGTTACATATGATCATCTGCATTAGGATGCTTTACGCATGTTTGGTCCATTCCATTTCTAAAATACAAAGCAATCAGTACAAAGAACACTTTTCACAAACAGTACATATAAAAGGGAGTCTGCTGGCAAAAATTATTGCTTTTGCATTTATGAAAATTAGCTCACTGAAAAATGTGCAAAAAATTTCAATATAACAACCTGTTGGCCACAGATGTCAGCTATAACAGTCACCATAAACAATAACTAGCAAAAAGAATACTCTTAATACACACTAAAGTGCATGTGTGAGTTATCACCATCTAGCGCGCATACACAGATTCATGAGAGTTTAGAACTGATGTCAGTAACCACACACAGATAATGCACCTGCAAATTTTCTTGGTCCCACCCATTCTTCTGCCAGATGGCTGTCATTCTAGACCTGTACCATTTCTGGCAGATCATTGTTAAATACCCCCTTAAAGTAACTTTGCTTTAAATTAGCTTTGATGCACAGAGAAGTGGCACACACGTAGTAGGCACACAGTTCGTAGGCCTAGCCGTTCTACCTTTTGCTACTTTTGAATTATTTCTAAGGCTAATATCAAGAAACAATGTATACTTTTGCAGTTACCCTGTGAAAAAGAGCAAGTTTCAGTGTAAAAAACAGTGCTTTGATACAACTTCTGGATGTGAAGAATTATTTACTTTAATTACCTGACTTTTCATACTGTTCTACTATCATCCCAAAGATTTTGTAAATGTGTGATGTCATGTATCTTGACACACTTTCCACCCCTCCCACAGTGGTATTCTGCCATCCACTGAACCTACACTACTGATATACTCATCCATTTTTACACAACCGCTGCTCCCAAGCCTCTAACCTATGGTTCATACATATGTAATAGACTTAGATGCAAGACCTGTCCCATACATCCTCCCATCACCACCTACTTCAGTCCAGTCACTAAAACCACCTATTCCAACAAAGGCAGGGCTACCTGTGAAACCAGTGATGTGATCTACAAGCTAAGCTGCAACCACTGTGCTGAATTCTATGTAGGCATGATAACCACATGTGGCAACATTTTGTGGATTCTTAATTTCTCCAGTTGCCATTTTGTTGCGCTTATCTTGATGACATTTTAATTTCTTCTGCCTCTGCTGAAGAACATGAGCAGCACATTTCCCAGGTACTCTGAATACTCTTGGATAAGGCAGAAATGATGACAAATCACAGCTGTGTCTGACAGAAGTTACTTTCCTAGGTCACACCACGAACTTTAACGGCGTACGCCCTATGTCTGAATGCATCACTCACATTACAGCACTGCCCATCACTTTTCGTGATCTCTGGCGTTTCTTATGCATGATCAATTATTTCAGGTGCCACATCCTTATGCCACCTCTCTTCAGATGCCATTAACTGTAAGAGGCAAGCATACCTCAGACGATCACCAAGACTCGTCGTCCCAAAATGTGACTCGAGCCTCTAATGACCTGAAAACAGCTCTAGCTGATGCAGTCACACTAGTTCATCCCAGTGCCGATGCCCCAATTTCAATCACTACTGATGTTAGCGATATCACTATTGGTGCTGTGCTGCAACAGCATAGAGGCAAGACCTCTCAGCCACTGTGCCTCTTTTCCAAAAGCTGTCTGCTTCTCAGTGTAAGTGGTCCACCTTTGACAGGGAACTTCTTGCTGTCTATGAAGCTGTATGCTATTTTCAAGAGGATATTGAGGCACATGACATCACTATTTACACGGGCACTGTCTCCTCATTGAAGCACTACATAATTCTGCCAGTGATCTCCAACCACACCACTTTTGCCATATGGACTTCATTAATCAATATATGACAGACATCCATTTTAACAAAGCATGGATAACATTGTAGCAGACTAAATGTCACACATTTATACTATTCCAAGCCTCTTTGACCCACCAGAACTGGGGGAACTACAAACTATAGAACTTGAGGTGAAGTCACTAACTGCAGACTACCCCATCTCCCTGCGCATCCGACCATATTCTTTCCTTGACGCTGCACAACTGCTACTTTGTGGTACATCGACAAACACACCACAGCCACTTTTACCTCTTCCCCTTTGGCAGACCATCTTTTCTTCACTACAAGGATTACCTGACTTGAACATCAGAACAACAGTATGGGTCATCACTCTGGCTGAATATTAGGAAAGACTGCCACGAGTGGGCTCGAGCATGCATATCATGTCAGTCTGCTAAGGTTGCTCGGCATGCCATGCCACCTGTTGACTCTTTGAGAATCTGAAGTGGCATTTTGAACATGTACATATGGACCTTGTTGGTCCCCAACCCTCCTCTAATGCCCATTGCTACATTACAACCGCATAATAGATGGGTAGAAGCTATACCTTTGAATGATATCCCAACAGATACCATGGCTTGAACATTCATTACCTGCTAGCTCTCCCACTTTGGCTGCCCTTTATCCATCACCACAGATCAGTGCCACCAGTTCAAATCTTTGCTCTTTGACTGCTTGTGCTTTCTGTGCAGTGCCTGGCAATTTGATATGACAGCTTATGACCCACAAAGTAATGGGTTGGTCAAACACTGGCACTGAATGCTGAAAGCAGCATTAATGCATCACTCAGACTCTTGGTCCAACACCCTTCTGTAGGTTCTATTGAACACACATACAGCTTATAAAGGTGATTTGAAAGTCTCGCTGGCAGAAAACCTTTACAGTGAGACCCTTGTACTGCCTGCTACATTTGTCGAGGACTCTAATACTACTGACAACAAGGTACTGCCATCTCTACCCGAGCAAGTTCGCTCTTATATTGTGTACATAGGCATACCGCAACCCCACGCATGCACACACCCACCAGTTTTACTCCACAAAGACCTTTCAAGCTGTGACTTTATTATGTTATGATATGACACTGTTCACCCAGCCCTAGCTCTACCATATTCAGGGCCTCACTGTGTTCTCAGCTCATCAGAAAACACAATGATGATAATGCTAAATGTCAAACCACAAACAATCTTCCTACAACAGATTAAACCAGAGTGGGTTCCTGCCAGCCACAGCTCAGATGACAAGGACTCAGAGCTCACCCCAAGTGCGGCCGAGATGAGTGACTAGATTCCTGGTGACTGTATTCAGTAGGCACTCCCATCTCACACTCCATCCTCCCTCCTTCCTCCTCAAGGCAGTGTTCATGAGGGTGTTCCTAGCAGTGAAAGTGTTGTGTGTGACAAATAAGTCATACCTTTCTTCTCGCTGCCCATGTCTTCCACATAATATTTTTAATTTCACAGCTTACCTCTATGTTTCTAATGGCCAGATGGCAATGTGCCACACATAGGGGCTGTATAATTCACATATCCAATGGTATGCAGAACTAAGTTAACATTTTTTTCAAAATTGCGTAAGTGTATTTTGAAACATACTTTGCAACATACTTGCAACATTTACATATATGAAGATGGCATTATAACTTTGCTGAAACTAATAATCAGGATACGTATCAACTGTGGATTAGGCAATAAAACTTCTACTTGGCAAGCTTCTTTACAAGAATTCACTTCTTTCTGATGATGAGTATGTTGTGTGATGTTGTAATTATAAGCTCAGTAATAACTCCATCCCCACACTGATTTGAGCCTTACATCCTGCACTAATGAAACTGTGTATGATTGATTACACTTGTCATTGAGAAATTGGAATTTGCAGTTAGGCATCAGTCACTATAATTGGGCTATCCCATTCATTGTAACATTGTCCACTTTTCTTAATATGACAGAAAAATTTATGTCTAATGACCATTATATGTATCTGTGAATGATAGTAATCCACTGGCTTGCCTTTCAGGTGAATATGTTACTAAATTAAGATCTATCTCTAGGTTAAGTTCCTGAAAAAGGCTACAAAGATCTGCACCACAGCAAGTAACTAAAAGGCCTTCTGTTGCATGCCACCTGTGCTGTAGTAGCCTTTGAATGTTGCTCCAATTCAACACTGTATTTTGACCACAGATCTAATTTCCTTTCAAATCTTGGGAATGGTGGAGGCAGCATTAACATCTTTTGGGCTGGGTTAGCTTACAAGCTGGACAATTTGCAATATAAGTTGCTGCATCCTAGGCATGTTCTGTGACAAGACTAACTCTTGCACTGCCATTTCCAGGTTCAAAGTTGCCTTGCTGGAATGTACAAGCATCAGATTAGAACGAAGTTAAAGATGTGGTGGGAACACCAAAATATTTCACTGGCAGTAGTTAAAAAATATGAACTGTACAAAGCAGCAACAACTGCAGTGTAATTTATTTCTCATGTTCAAATGTCATCCTTGCCAAAGCCATAGGCTATGGCAATAACTGTGTTTTAGGTACCTTTTATTGTAAGTAACTCAGGGTCAGACAAGGAGTGTCTATTTATGGAAAAATCAATGTATCTTTTACTGTAATAACTGCATAAAACTTCTGTGTTGAGCTATATTTTTAAGTATGTGTTGTTGAGAAGTCAAAAACTAGTTCCAAATTGGTCACTGCTACAGTATATAGAGCATCCTGAGATAGTTTAAATATTTCAGAATAAAATTCAGTTGTGTGTTGCAAATATAATTTTATAAGCAGATTAATTTTATTCTAAAATATAAACTACAGTTGCTGAAAAATAACACATGTGAATAAAGTAATTAATTTAAATGTATTTGTTAAACAGATTTTTTTCATATTTCACTTAACAATAAAAATTGGGGCCCTTTAGTAACTGGAAATTTTAATGTGAATCTCCTCCTGAATTCCCCCTCCTCCCTTCCCCACCATCAACACCATAAGAAAAAGTTCAATAATTCTATGCATACTTTTAAACTTGTTTCCATAGCTAGTATTCCCAGTACTTACTCCAGTACTCCATTTGACAATATTGTGGTAAAATCAAATGTGTCATGGTTGAAAAGTCTATAAATACGCAGAAATTTACCATCAACAATTTAATATTCTGTTAAGAGGCACTAGGCTGCCACAGAAAACTAATAAGAAACAAGGAAGAATCTGTTGGGGCTTATAATAAGATATTTATTTTCGACATTTAATGAATGTAGCATACAGAAAAATGTGAACATTAGTGGTCACACAAACACTGAATAACATGCATTACACTTCTTTGAATTGGAACACTTTGCATCACAATAACTTTCACTACATGCATGTGTCACTCCAGTATTCCCCCCCCCCCCCCCCCCCCTCCATGTCAATGATATCAACAGCTGAACTGCATAACAACTTGCTTGGTTTCATCCATTGAAGTGTCAACAACATTGTTGCTCAAAGGCAGCTGCAGTATGCCTGTGCTAGAATGTGGAGTGGGAAGCGGAATTGACATGTCTATGTTGAATTGTCCAGGTGGTTTGTTGCAGCTGGTGTATGTGGTGCAGTGAATGAGCTTTAATCTGTCATCTGAAATTGGAGTTGGAATTTCTTCAATATATAACTTAAACTGTTTGTCACTTCGACTGAGACTGTTGTAAGGCTAATTACAAGGTGGTTATAAAGGTTTACAACATGTTGGATGAAAGCCTGCTTGCATTTTAACAACTTAATGAAAACAAATGAATGATGAGATTGCTGAGCCCTCATTGCCAATGGACATAACTGCCGTATGTGTGATCACAGCTTAGTGATGAAGTCCAACGTTCAGTAACACCACTTGGAGTGCTGCCGAAGAATTCACCCAGTATGCAGATCGGTTGTCCGTATGCCAGCTTGGCTACTGTTTCTCCAAAGTCCTGCTTTGTAGATGCCTACATGCCCTACAGAATGGTGAGTAGAGTTTCCATCCACTGTTGTAAATTATGACAACATAATGATGCCTTCACCTCTCTATGAAATCATTCCATCAGTCTGTTTGCTGCTTGGTGGTATGCTGTGGTTCTAATTCTCTTTGTGCCCAGCAGTGTGGTGAGAGCCTTGAACAGGTATGAGTCAAATTGCGTGTCCTGATCTGTAGTGATTCATAAAGACACTCCAAAATAGGCAATCCACCTGCAGAAAAAGGTGGTAGCTACTGTCTCTGCTGTGGTAACTGCCATCAGAAAAAGCTCCAACATGTGTGCAAATTGATCAACTGTGGTAAGACAGTAAGTAAAATCCTCATATGGTGGTAAAGGTCCTATTATATCTAGACATACATGTTCAAAACATTAATTAGGTAGTAGAAATGTACCGAGTGGTGCACAAACCTGACAAGTAATTTTATTGTGCTGATAGGGGGTGCACTGATGCACTTTAAGTCTTGCAGTCTGAGCCTAAACTTGGCCATAGAAAAGCTCATTTGAGCATTTTGGTAGTGTCACAGACCCCTGAATGAGACAGTTTATGTAGTGAAGCAATGGCTTGTTGGCAGGAACCAATTGTCACAAAAGGATGTACTCTTAGTGTTGACATGTCACACTATATCCACTATATCAGCTGCTGGGTATGCCATAATTATGTACTAGAAGGTTATGTATTGTATTGTATTGTATATTTATTGGTCCTGTGAATCATACACTGTACAGGGGTACATAATGATATAGGACAAGTCAAATAATTTGCAACAAAGTTTAACAGAAAAAACTGTTGTATGGTTTTTAGTATATAGCAATATAACTCTAACATATGGGAATAACATTCCACAAATAAATTTTACACGCACACATTTCATACTTTTGGCCTTGATTACACAGACACACACACATATGTAATAGACCACATATAATACATAGATAAATCTACATGTACACATTTCTTATTTTGGCCTTAATTGTATAAACTATTTAAATTTTTCACATATTTACATTGTAGATAAAAATTCATCAACACTATAGCAGCAATTCTGTAGCAAGTAGTCACTCACTGCAGTTTTGAATTTATGCATGCCAGTTATGCTAAAACCTGTTGTAACTCTGGATCAAGTTGTTGCTCTGCTGCAGCTGCTTCGTAATCACTGGCACTTATGATCTCTTGGATGCAAGATAAGGCATTGGCCTGCACATTCCTTTGCCCACTGATGTGTATGATATTGGTTGTGAATTGTCCAATCTAATCTAATGGATGGAGCTGGTACAGAAAAGCTTTGTCAGGAACTGTTGAAATGCATACATGAAAGGCCCGTGATCAGTAATCAGGCTGAACTGTTGCACCTCTAGAATGTGTTGAAATTTTTAGTGGCTGCATATGCTGTGTATATTTCATGATCTAACATGGACCAATTTTGTTGAGCCAGAGAAAGCTTCTTCCTAAAGAATGCTAACTGCTATCAACAATAATTCATCTGCTGTTGCAGCACTGCACCAACTGCTGTTGCGGAAGTGTTGACCATGACAGCAAGGGGTGCTTGCAGAACTGGATGTGGTGACAGTGTGCCATCGTAGCAGATTTCAGTTTGACAAAAGCTTTTACTGTCTCATCAGTCCACTCAACATTGCCACTGGATTTATGCACCCCATGTAGGAACTTGTTTGGGGGTGCCACTAAGAGAGCATGGTTCCGAACAAGGCAATGATAATAATTAATGACTCCGAGACACTGACATAACTTGCATATTGTTTCTGGCTGTAGGTAATTGACTACTGCATCAGCCCTCTCCTGTGGAGGATTTACTCAATGGGCATAAATGATGTGATCAAGAAACTGCACACTTTGCCTAATTAATGTACAAACTGTGCACGTGGAGATGATTGAAAAGCTGGTGTGAATGTTCTAGATGTTCTGCCTCTGAACTGGACATTATTAACATATCATTGATGTAAATGAAGCAGAATTCAAAATTATGAGTCACTCCATCCAAAACTTTTAAAAGTCTGTGAGGCATTCATAGACCAAATGTCATCCTGATGAATTCAAAAAGTCCAAATGGTGTACACATAGCCATTTTGGGAATGTCTTCCAGTGTGACCAGTATTTGGTTCGGCACACGCGCACTAGATCTATCATAGAGAAGACATTTGTTGTGCATATTGTGTGTGGAGTCCTCAAAGCGCAGCACAGGGTATTAGCCAAGTATAGTCCAACTATTAAGTTGACAATAATCATTGCAGAGGTGCCATCTATTAGTGGCACTACATGGAGTGGCAAATCCCAGATGCAACTAGATGATTGGCAGATTCCCTGCACCAGCATGAACGCAAACTCTTGCTTCACTGCTCTGAACTTTTCAGCTTTCAAACGTTGTGGTCACACATGAATAAGCATGCCTGGGCATTGTCAGTGTTGGTGCACTTTATTATGTCACACTGGCCCAAGATGGGTGACTACCATGTAATTTCTGGAAACTGCTTAAGAAATGTAGTATATGGTAAATCTACAATTATCATTTATGCTCCAGCACAGTTGCTGTGACAAAATCAACCCTGGCTGCATAGACTGGTCATCATGTCCAGAAGACAGTAGTGTTGAAGATCTGGGAACAGCCTGAAAATGACAAGAATTCTGCTCCTAGTATCAAATGCACCACATCAGCGACTATGAACTGCCATTCAGATCTACACGGGAGACTCAGGTTTAGGGCTTATGTTACCTTTCCATTTGTCTGAATAGTGGAGCCATTGGCACTGAAGAGAAGGCAATTGTCACGACGGCAACCACAGTGAAGCAGGTGGGTGGCTGGATAATCTGAAATGTCTGCTCCTATGTCCACCAAGAGTGGTTGTTTCATGTACCATTTGTTAACAAAAAGCTGAAAGCTGTTATCAGAGTCAGTCACAGCCAGTACTGACTTCCCATTGTGTTTCCCATTTTGCTTGGTGGGCTGCGCTTTCTTGCCTCTTAAACAAATCATCTATGATGGTGAGTAACTGCAACTCTTTGTTGTGCAGTAGCTTTGTCATTGGCTGGTACTCCCTTTCAAAACTGCAACTTGTGTAGTAAGTTCCACCAGCTGTGCTTCAAGAGATGCCATTACCATGGTGGTATTATTTGCTTGCAGGTCGACATCTACCACACTCACAGATGGATGCACTTTAACAATGTTGTCAGCCATCTGAGCAAGCTCATCCAATCCTCTCTCACACACTGTGAATACTTTTTGTGTGTTCTATGCCAAATGTTTTGCAGAGTGTAGACAATGACTGAACTATTCACCAATTTCCACAGATGATGTAGCAACAGTACCAGTATGCAATGACCTAGTTCTTCCATCCACAGCAACTTTTCTAAAACCTTTGTTTCTGACTGAGAGCTGCACTCGCTCAGTGCATTTTTAACTGTTGTATACTGCTCTATAGCTGGTAGCATGGCTAGAATAACCTGCACTTTAGTGCCATCTCTTCATTTAGTGCTGTGACAACATAACTGTATTTGACCTCATCAGCAGTAATGTGTGCCAGGACAAACTGGCTCTCCAGCTGCATGAAGCAAAGCACTGGATTTTGTTGCCAGAATGGAGGTGGCTTCATTGCAGTTTGTAATCTTACCCTCCCACACATCACCATTAAACTTTTCTTAGTGTCCTTGTTAGTTTCAAAAGCTTTGAGAGGCATAAGATATCTTCATTTTCTCTTGTTGTTGGTTGCAGTTCTCGCATCTAGGGGTACATTCTTGCAGGTGAAATTTTGACTTAGTGGGTTCCAGATGACTAAATAACTGATTAAGATTTGCCTGTATTACTCCTGAATTTTATTCTTTGTCACATTTCTCAATATTACACTGTCTTTAAATTTTACGCTTTTGTAACACCACTAACTACATTGTTAATGTCAATCATAAAAATATGTCTCTTTCCATCAGAGACATGTCTACTACTCCACTACTTACATTCTGCGATACTCAAAATATTCCAAAGAGTTTACAAAGCAAAAGAGTTTACAAAGCAAAAGAGCTTACAAACTTCCTCGCCAAAAGAAGGAGCTTTACTAGATTATATCATTATTTTGTAAATGAATCCAGAAATGAATTTAATAATTAGCATTAGATTGTGCAATTAACAATAAGAATTTTAAATATGCCAGATATTTCATAATTTCAAATATTTCTAAAAGAAAAGTAGTTTAGCTGTATATATCAATTGTAACAAATTAATGTCTTTTTATATATTTTAGCTTAAAATATAATACATCATATACAAAATCATATGAAATTCATTTAGATGAACAGCTGGTATAATGACTGTTCACATATACAAGATTTGAAAGTATACATGATATCAGTTATTTCTATAAAAAAAGGTAATGTTAGAAAAGGGTTTCCCATTACAAAATTTGGAAACAGTGTGTTTACAACATTTTGTGACAGACTAAAGGCTTGCCAAACAGTGTACAAAATGATGCCCAGGATAGCATTTGGATGTATAGAAGTATCTGATACATAACATACTACAGGAATGCTATACACTTCATAATCTATGCATATATCAGGATATAGCGTTCAGAT
The DNA here is from genome assembly GCF_021461385.2 of Schistocerca piceifrons. Lineage (NCBI taxonomy): Eukaryota > Metazoa > Arthropoda > Insecta > Orthoptera > Acrididae > Schistocerca > Schistocerca piceifrons. Next base: position 576,642,614 of record NC_060143.1, read on the forward strand.
TTTCAGATCTGTGGAACACACTGTCACAAAATAACTAATGCCAGATCAAAACTACAACATTACACCATTAACCTTTTCGTGGTTGATGGGTCATACATGTCCCACTAACTTTGAGCGCCAGTTCGAGTGTCGGGATATATGTTACCCAGCTCTGCACTGTGCTGCCATCTAGGGATGACTGTACTGAACCTGAGAAAAAATCGGGACTGCACTGCAAAGGCAGGAGTGCTAGTTCTGCAAGGTTCGCAGAAGAGCTTCTGTAAAGTTTGGAAGGTAGGAGACGAGATACTGGCAGAAGTAATGCTGTGGGGATGGGGCGTGAGTTGTGTTTGGGTAGCTCAGTTGGTTGCCGGCATGGTAGCTCAGCGTGTTCGGTCAGAGACAATGACCAAACACAACGATCAATAATGAGGAAAAAAAAAAGTTGGTAGAGCACTTGCCCACGAAAGGCAAAGTTCCCGAGTTCGAGTCTTGGCCCGGCACACAGTTTTAATCTGCCAGGAAGTTTCATATCAGCGCACACTCCGCTGCAGAGTGAAAATCTCATTCTGAGAACAAAAGTTGTTTGCACTGCTTGTGGTGTACCACTTTGTGCCACACCATGTTTTTCCAAGTTTCATGGAATGTAAAGTTTTGTAAGTATTGGTCATGTATCATGAAAACTGAAATGTAATGAATATATTTTTCACTGGCTCTACACAAATAAAAAGATTACACGCATGTATAATTCGTAGTTATTTCATTCTCCACAAACTCCAGTTTATGGCTAAAAAAAATAAAATTACAAAATCAGTCAGTCAGCAGAAAAGGTATCTCGCGTTGGTTTATGGGACATGTGTGTCCCACTTCCTGTTGTGAAAAAATGGAGAACTCAAAAAATATTTTGGTGGTGAATATATAATAATGGGACTGAAAAGAAAACGTTATCACCTTAATATTTTAAAAATCTGTAAAAAATGAATTTTATCCATGAAAGGGTTAACTATAGAAATAAATACAGAGATAATGTAAATTACTAGAATTATAAATTGTAAGTTAACATCCATACAATAAAATCTTCAAAAGAGAAGAGAAGTATACAACAATGAGTGAGCTGTCTCAAAAAACTCACAACGATATATAGACACACACACACACACACACACACACACACACACACACACACACACACACACACACAGTCTCCATGACCAGGTGTACCCAGAACAGAGCTAGATATGAGTCTGTCCACAACTCAAATTCCTATCAGATACAATATTACATTATTCAGGATAAATACAGGTAGACAGAGTCATAAATTAGCTTTGAATGAGTCATAAATTAGCTTTGAATGAGTCATAAATTAGCTTTGAATGAGTCATAAATTGGCTTTGAATGATGACACAATCCAGTAGTTTGAGGTCCAAAATCAGTGTATGGAAGCAGACATGTATTGTCTATACTAGTAAATGTCTCCACACTATTTGCTAATTGCCCATACAAACTAACCTACATACATAAAAGCCTAGAAGATTCATTTACAAAAGATAAAAAAAAAAATACATACTGAAGAAGTAATCCATGCCAGAAATAATCTGAGAGTGTATTATGACCTCTCCAAACAAAAAAATAATGAGGCCTACAACACACTGTATAAAATAAAAAAGAAAGAGTACTGTAGTTTTATCAGAGAAACTAAAGCATCATTCATCAGGATGTCTATAGATAAGGGAAAGAACTACTCAAAAGGTTTATGGTCGTTCATTAATGGAGAGAGAGGAAAAGTAACAAATCGGGCAGAGGACATCTGCCCACTGATGAGTGGGAAAAGCAACGCAAACCCTCTAGAAGTAGCCAATACTTTTAACAGATATTATATTACTGTAGCAGACGAATTAATAAGTCAAAATAAAACAAATGCAGTAAGTAAATTGTTAAACCCCCCACATACAAATCATACTATGGTTTTCATACCTACAACAGATACAGAAGTGTCAAACCTAATAAAACAACTTAAAATTAAACATTCTTCTGGCTTGGATGGTGTCACATCACATCTCATAAAGGAATGCAGAGAATGTATACTAAACCATTGACACACATGCTGAATGCTGCGATAGAAGAAGGTATATTTCCAGATTCACTGAAAGTAAGTAAAGTGAAGCCAATATTTAAGAAAGGGAACAGGGATGAATTAGGAAATTACAGGCCAATATCATTGATCTCAACATTTGCTAAAATCTATGAAATGATAATAAAGAATAGAATTGTAAGTTTTATAACAAAGTACAGTATACTGCATTCATCACAACATGGTTTCAGAGAAGGGAAGTCAACAAAAACAGAATCAACAGATATAATTGAGCACATTCTTAATTTACTTGACAGGCAACAAAAGACTTGTGGGATTTTTATGGACCTATCTAAGGCATTTGATTGTGTGAACCACTCAAAATTAATGATGAAATTATATCAGTATGGAATTAGAGGAAAATGCTATGACATACTTAAATCATACATTACAAATAGGAAACAATGCACAGAAATCAGACATACTAGTAGGGGAAATATAACAAACTACATATCAGAATTACAAACAGTTAAACACGGTGTGCCGCAAGGGTCTGTGCTTGGGCCAATACTACACTCCTGGATATGGAAAAAAGAACACATTGACACCGGTGTGTCAGACCCACCATACTTGCTCCGGACACTGCGAGAGGGCTGTACAAGCAAAGATCACACGCACGGCACAGTGGACACACCAGGAACTGCGGTGTTGGCCGTCGAATGGCGCTACCTGCGCAGCATTTGTGCACCGCCGCCGTCAGTGTCAGCCAGTTTGCCATGGCATACGGAGCTCCATCGCAGTCTTTAACACTGGTAGCATGCCGCGACAGTGTGGACGTGAACCGTATGTGCAGTTGACGGACTTTGAGCGAGGGCGTATAGTGGGCATGCGGGAGACCGGGTGGACGTACCGCCAAATTGCTCAACACGTGGGGCGTGAGGTCTCCACAGTACATCGATGTTGTCGCCAGTGGTCGGCGGAAGGTGCACGTGCCCGTCGACCTGGGACCGGACCGCAGCGACGCACGGATGCACGCCAAGACAGTAGGATCCTACGCAGTGCCGTAGGGGACCGCACCGCCACTTCCCAGCAAATTAGGGACACTGTTGCTCCTGGGGTATCGGTGAGGACCATTCGCAACCGTCTCCATGAAGCTGGGCTACGGTCCCACACACCGTTAGGCCGTCTTCCGCTCACGCCCCAACATCGTGCAGCCCGCCTCCAGTGGTGTCGCGACAGGCGTGAATGGAGGGACGAATGGAGGCGTGTCGTCTTCAGCGATGAGAGTCGCTTCTGCCTTGGTGCCAATGATGGTCGTATGCGTATTTGGCGCCGTGCAGGTGAGCGCCACAATCAGGACTGCATACGACCGAGGCACACAGGGCCATCACCCGGCATCATGGTGTGGGGAGCGATCTCCTACACTGGCCGTACACCACTGGTGATCGTCGAGGGGACACTGAATAGTGCACGGTACATCCAAACCGTCATCGAACCCATCATTCTACCATTCCTAGACTGGCAAGGGAACTTGCTGTTCCAACAGGACAATGCACGTCCGCATGTATCCCGTGCCACCCAGCGTGCTCTAGAAGGTGTAAGTCAACTACCCTGGCCAGCAAGATCTCCGGATCTGTCCCCCATTGAGCATGTTTGGGACTGGATGAAGCGTCGTGTCACGCGGTCTGCACGTCCAGCACGAACGCTGGTCCAACTGAGGCGCCAGGTGGAAATGGCATGGCAAGCCGTTCCACAGGACTACATCCAGCATCTCTACGATCGTCTCCATGGGAGAATAGCAGCCTGCATTGCTGCGAAAGGTGGATATACACTGTACTAGTGCCGACATTGTGCATGCTCTGTTGCCTGTGTCTATGTGCCTGTGGTTCTGTCAGTGTGATCATGTGATGTATCTGACCCCAGGAATGTGTCAATAAAGTTTCCCCTTCCTGGGACAATGAATTCACGGTGTTCTTATTTCAATTTCCAGGAGTGTATTTATACTCTACGTAAATGACTTCCCTAGCTATATAAATCAGAAACTTATAATGTATTCTGATGACACAACAATCATTTGCACAGCTGACACAAAGGAGGAGCTTGAGAAGGAAGCACTCCTGACTATTGAAAATGCAAATAAATATTTAACACAAAACAATGAATGTAGTATTTCAGACCAAGCATAGTGAAAATTATAATATAAATGTTAATATAATTGGAAAGACTATTAAAGAAGTACCAAGCACAAATTTTCTAGGAACTATAATAGACAAACATTTGGCATGGGGGGAGCACATAGATGCACTGTGTAAAAAGATAAACAAACAGATCTTCATCATGCATAAAACAGCTAAGACTGTGGATGATAAAGTCCTCAGATCAATTTATTATGGACTTGTCTTCCCACATTTGTCTTATTCAGTTCATATATGGGGAAATGCACAAGCTGGCTACCTAAAAAGAATATTCACAATTCAGAAAAGGGCAGTGAGATGCATTGCAAAAATACCACCAAGACAGACCTGTAGGCAAGCTTTTATACACTATAATATTATGACAGTATATTCACTGTATATATACCAAAGCATAATGGTGGTAAGGTCAAGTGATAAACACCTCCTAAATAAAGATGTACACAAACACGGTACAAGAGGAAATGAAAATTACTACATGATAAACGGAAATCTAAAACTGTCTATGACTGCCCCAGAAGAAGCAGGCGAAAGGTTTTTTAATAAACTCCCCAAAATCATTAAAAAAGAAACAGATCTAAAATGTTTTAAAAATCATTTGAAACTATATCTCACAGAGAAATGTATATACAGTTTGAGTGAATACTAAGATGGTGTTTAAATATATCATTACTGAAATGTACCTGTAAAAATTATCATTTCTGTATGTTTTTTTGATTTGTGTGTACGTATAATGTGAAACATGTAAAACCTTTGTATGATTATGGACTATATCTGCTTAATCATTTGTTTCATTTATATATATATTGAAATCAAGTTTGATGTTAATAGGCTATTGTATGACACACCCAATACTCTCAGCTGGATTTTCAGCTGGAGTCCATGGGCAAAGAATAAATAAATAAATAAAATAAATAAATAAATTTAAATTTACGTAATATATTGGAGAGTCAATCCCCCTACTTGAAAAAAAAAACATGCATTTATGCTGAATAACACTACCTCTTTAGCAGTCTCGGCTAACAATTCACAAATATCAGTTACAACACAGATCCAATCGACAGATACTCGAGTGCATTACCCACCACCCATGATCTTTTGCAAGCTGACTGGTTCAGCAGGATACAGACATGCAGCAGTGTGGGTAGGAGATCCACCGACATGTTTCAGTTTCCCCCTTAGAGTTCTCATCACATGCTCCAACGGATAGATAACTTCCTGTCTAGCATTCACATCAAATTCTGAAACATCACTTTGTTTACTAAATATGCTGTTCAATACCTTCTTCACATCACACAAGATATGCTCTCCTTAGTCATTTTTTAAAGTCAGTTATATCTGATATATGCCAGGTGAAATTAAAAAGTGTTCACATATGAAACATTAATAAACAGAGTTAAATACAATAAAAATTGACTAATAAGGTATTACACATAGATATGCTCAGATACAAATCCCAATTTTTTTCTCAGTACAAATTATGAATATTGTCCCATTTCAAAACTGTAAAAAGATCTACTCATTTAATCTCATGGCATATACGTATCAAATTCTAAAGCACACATCTATTACAGAACATAATTACATAGTGTATCATAGATTTTTAACTCAGTTAATAGATAAGATAGAACTTTAAAATTCACATCATCTTACATACTAAGTTTCAGACAAACAAAATGTGTGGTGTCGATAGGTCACATCGACCAGACAAATTGCAATCTTTGGAATATTAACTGCTCTGACGAGCTCCCGTGTTTAATTCAGTCTGCCTCTGTACTTCAGTGTTCATGTGTATCAGTCTTTATGGTAAAATGTATGTGTATATAGAAAACTTGGGAACTGTTTATTACCCATATTATGATCCATATCCAGAATTCCATATTGGTGACCTGGGACAAAAAAATTTCTATGTCTTCCGCAACTTCCGCACCAGTTGTATAGAATCAACAGGTTTCACATCCAATGCCATGGCTACATCACTGAACATTCTTTTTGAAGATTCGGAAGCCCAGCTTTAATGACGAAGTTCAAAGGGACCAAGATTTGCACACGTGCTTTGATCCTCTATGCGCCATGGCATCGGTTACAGTAGTGCCGTGTGCAACACCGCCATTTGTGCACAAAACCCATGCAGTCAACTATTACCAAACTATGCCAGCCTTGCCTTTCTCACAAATCAGTAACAGACATTTTTATGCACCCAGTTAGCCACAACAAACCAACGTATCAGTGGCCCAGTTTCATGACCACATGGGTATGAGTGCACCCAACATAGCCTCTTCACCCAGCAATGTTGTACTATGACAGTGCAACCACCAAAAGGCTGCACCAGTGTTTTATGGTCCTATCACAAAGGGTGTGTGGCCAGTGTGTGCGGAAAACTCTCGTTGTTGCCACTTCAAGCTCCAGGTGCACGCCATGCTTGTGTAATAGGCATGTGACTTTCGTGCTGCCTTTTCCCACTCATGCTAATGGTTACGCCTCATTGCACCCCACTCGTCCCAAAACTCCATGTCAGAAAGTTACTCAGCCTCATGTGCAGTTCTCAGTCTCATCCGTCACTGACAGAATGACACACAATATAATTACCACTGCTGGCCCTCCTATTAGACACAAGGTTAGATGCCTCAACCCCATTAAGTTGTGCATGGCCTGGCAGCAAAGTAATGAACTTATGGAGGCAGGCATTCTACAGTCATCGGACAGCAATTGGCCTTCACCAATTCACCTCGTCACCAAGCACGATGGTTCTTTTCGAATGTGTGGTGATTACAGACGTTTAAATGCTCACACTGTCATGGACAATTACCCTGTGCCAAACATAAATCATTTCACTCAGTTGTTATCGGGCGGCACAATCTTCAGTGTGAATGACTGCAAACATGCTTATCACCAGATTCCTGTAGCGCTGGAAGACATTCCAAAGACTGCGATCATCATGCTGTATGGTTTGTTCCAGTACAACTTCATGCCATTCAGTTTAAAGAATGTGGCACAAACGTGGCAACGTTTCATTGACTTAATCTTTTGACGATTTGATTTCTGCTTCTCATACCTGGATGACATACTCATTTTCAGCAAATCTACTGAGACCACAAAGATCATTTTTCCCAGGTCCTCTAGACTTTGGCATCTAACGATGTTGAGGTCAACAAAGAAAAATTCCAATTGTGTCAGTCTTCTGTGACATTTCTGGGTTAAACTGTCTCCGCAGACGGAATACAGCCTCCAAAATCCTGCGTGCAGACTATCATGTCATTGCCACCCCCACCTACATACAAAGAACTCAGACATTTCCTGGATGCTATAAATTACTACCACCATCATCTACCTTCTGCCGTTGCCATGCAGGCTCCGCTGATGGACTTGCTCTCTGGCAAACAAACATCGGGCGTTAAGCCAGTCCATTGGACTGAACCCATACTAGAGGCTTTCAGAATTCTTAAAACAGCTTTAGCTCACACAGTCATACTTGCCCACCCTGAGCCATCTGCTGGTTTATTCCTCACTACATACACCTGCGACATTGCGGTCGGGGCAGTATTACAACAGAGCAATAGTGACACAGTTTCACCGCTTCATTTCTTCTCCAAAAAACTGTCTACCACACAGAAGAAATATTCTGCTTTTGATAGAGAGCTTCTGGCGGTGTAAGTAGCCGTCAAACATTTCCGCACTGACATCGAGGGTCTTCCTTTCTTCATTCTTACTGATCACAAACAGCTGGTGGATGCTTCTGCAACCCTCCAGAGGATTCCCCCCCCCCCCCCCCCCCCCCGCCCCCACCGACGTTTCTGCCACTTCAACCTGACCTGGTGTCTCAATTTACTACAGACTACAGACGTACGCTACATCAAAGGCACAGAGAATCCCTGCTGATTTCCTCTCGTGGATCAATGCCATTTCAAGTATCGTCGATTTATCCGACCTTGCCGCTCTACAGGCTTCGGATGAGGACACTCAGGTTCTGCTCATGGACCCATAGTCTTCGCTCCTGTTTACCGAGGCTAAGTTCCCTGGCATTTCAGATGAAATGTGGTGCGGCTCTTCTATGGGCAATCTGTGGCCTTTGCTCCTGCCCACGCTGCGACGACAGATTTTTGACGCCTTGCATAATCTTGCCCACCCCGGCATCTGAGCCACCACTCACCTCGTCATCGAGCGTTTTGTGTGGAAAGGTGGGAACCGGGACTGTCAAACATGGGCATGCAGCTGCATTTCCTGTCGATGAAAAAAAATATGACGTCACACTTCTCCACCACTCGGCAAGTTTGACATCCCTAAGGGATGTTTCCGTCATGTACATATCGACCTTATCGGTCCCCTGCCTCTGTCGGAGGGCCACAGGTATATCCTATCCACAATAGACTGAATGTCTCATTGGGTGGAAGCCGTCCCCTTACCCAACATCACAGCAGAAACTGTGGCCAAAGGATTCGTTTCTTCTTGGAACACAAGGTTCGGCTGTCTGTTCACCATCACAACCAAACAGGATCAACAGTTCAAAACTGCACTTTTTATGATTCTCTGTAGTTTTTGCGGTATTAAAAAGATCCATATGACAGCCTAGCACCCGCAAAGTAACGGGTTGGTGGAACAATGGCACTGCACTCTTAAAACTGCACTCAGGTGCCACTACTGTCTCTGGTCTGAGGCACTTCCTTGGGTGTTGCTGGGCCTACGTTATACATTTAAACCAGATTTACATTGGACAATTTCTGAATTTGTTTTTGGCAAAAACCCAGTTTTACCTGGGGAAATAATACTCCGCCAAGAGCCCAGCGATTTCCCCTCCTTCCCAGACTTTATCAGAAGGATGCATGCACACTTTAGAAACACCCGGCTACACCCACCTGTCAGCCATTTCCCACCTGACACTTACATGCTGACCGCACTCAGCTCTTGCTCACACGTCATGCTCAGGGATGACTATGTCAGACAACTCTTAAAACCCCCTTACCTCTGCCCCTTCGAAGTACTCTGGAGGGGCGAGACAATGTTCGACATTATGATAAAAGATCGCCTGCAAACTGTTTCTCTACACATGTTCAAGCCTGCCTTCATAGACTCTGACACCCCTCTGCCGTCCCAGTTGGACTGCCCAAGCGCATGTTCCTTTGATGAACCTGCTGAGTCCGTTCAACCTACAGTTGGGTTTTTCCATCCAATGATTCACCACCACAGTTCTTGGGTTCCTCAGGCAGGTCATCATCATCTCCATTCACAGTTTTGAAGACATTTCAGGTACTAGATAGGCGGATGCCCCATCCTTCGTTTTGAGCTGCAATGTACCACATGACCTCGTCGACAATGTGTTGAATGTGGTGTTAGATAATCATGTGAATGTACTGTTCAACAACAGCACAGACCCGACCCTCACCGAGGAACTCAACATCAAGATAGTGCACAGCTTGTCTCTCCCACAAGAGAGCGACTCATCACTTGTTCGAGCTTTCATTTCTTTGGACAGTTCAGTCTGCATTCGGGGAAGGCATGCTCACACGCTGCCTCCTCTCCCATACCGCTACTCCTGAGTTGGCTGACGCATCATTCCCCCCCCTGCTGGTTTTCGGATTACGAGTTGGATCGGCAGACACCCTGATGGAGCTGGAGCTTCTGTTCATGCACCTCCCACCTTGCACCACTCACAGTGACGCTTACAGCCACATAAACCCCCCCCCCCCCATGCCTCATAGGCCGTACTCCGTACTGTGAGGGAGGGGGGGGGGGGGGAGGCCTGTGTGGCGTCAATAGGTCACATCAACAACACAAATTACAATCTTTGGAATATTAACTGCTCTGATGAGCCACCATGTTTAATTCAGTCTGCCTTTGTACTTCATGCAGTGTTCATGTGTATCAATCTTTATGGTAAAATATATGTGTATATAGAAAATTTGGGAACTGTTTATTACCTTTATTACAATCTGTATCCAGAATCCCATACACAATAATACGGTTTTATAAATCTACAAACATAGTGAATATTTTCGTAAGGATCATTATGCATTCATGTTCATAGTGCTTGTCCGCTCTACTAAATGTTAACAGTACTTGACACTTTACATATTGGTACTTGCTTTGCTTACCTGTATCTCCTCTTATCTTTACACCTACAATGGGCATTTCCACAAAATTTTTACTATGTTTAACCTTGTCTCTAAATTGTTCAGATATACCACAAATCAGGCTACCTGTACCAATCAAACAGTTCCCTTCCCACTGGTCAGTCTTAATTTTAATGTAAGGACATCCAAATTCTGAATAATCATCTCTGCTCTTAGACACTTCATGTAAAAGATCATTTTCAATTTCATTAAATGCTACATCTACATGTTTTTGCAGGTTTTATCAACTTTACTAGTATCACAGCATTGCTTTGGTTACACATGTTGTTAGGTAAAGATTGAACACACTGAATGGATTCCATAGCATGACTAACATCACTTATTACAGAAGGAACACATAATATATTACTGTCAAAATTACATTTCCTACTTAGATCTTCTTTCACTTCATTCCACCAATTTGGATACAAATTTTGACTAACCACAGATAACTTACTCCAGAATGCACATTTGTCTACTTTACCATCAATTTGGTCCCAAACAAATTTCAAAAACTTTTCACCTTTATTATCTAAGCTTACAGAAAACTCATCTTTACTGTTTCGATCATTACTGTATTGACATTAATTTAAAAACTGCTTTGACTGGACTGATATTCCATGACTCTAACTTACAGCATCACAAACATCACTTACCTTATCTGCATTGACACATAACTCTGAAACTTCATTATTCTTAAACTCCACAAATACCTGATACTCATCATTATCATTATCATCATCACATTCTTCCAAAATTACTTCATCACCAATGTCATTAACAACACAAGTCTCGTCTCCATCAAGGTCACACACCTCACCTACATTCATTTGCAATAAGCTACCAGTCTCAGACTTACCAACCTCAGTCATTTCACAGCTCTCATTCACAACTACATCAAAAATACCACCTAATTCAGATCCAATACAATCACACTTGTTTTGCATACATCAATAACACTGTTTCCTGACCAAGAGAAGAAATCATTAGTACAAACTAAATCAAAATTCTCATTACTCTCGCATTCTGATTTGTGATTAGTATCTACATCACTTTAATTAAACATAGTATTCCAAAGCTTTCAATCAAAATATGAATGAGAAATCTGATATTCCTTCTGTTCAACTTCAGATACCTGTGCCACATTATTAATATTGTTATTATTGTCTAATTTTAAGTGTAATTTGGATGTTCTGTTCCTTGCCCCAAAACTGTGGACCTTCATTGAGGCAGACTGCCATTTCCCACTCTGACTGTTTCTTCTTTTAAATTGCACATGGTTATCCCCATTATTTCTATTCTGCTGATGTTCAAAATTTTTGTCTTGTTTACCATTTTGACCCTGATAGAAGTTACCACTATCTCTGTTTCTGTAGTTGTTACCATTGTGATCTCTATCATTTCGATTGTTATGGTACATGCTTCTTTCCACTGCCCTACCAGCCTATCAACATATCACAGTCAAGGCAATTGTCAGGTCTGCATACCACATCCCACTGCATTCTCTCTGGTAATCTCCTTTTGAGTGCATGAATCAATGTCATTTCGTCAAATGGTTTGGAGGTGTGTTAATTTCTTAAGTTGATTCATACAAAACTCTTTCAGAGTACCATTCCTATTCCTATAATATTGGGCCATTCAGGAATTCACTTTTAATTCTCCCATGTTCAGCTTCTGGCCAAAATTTATTTAAAAAACTATTTTCGAAACTTTCATATGTCTCCCACTGACTTAAATTTAGATTTACCCAAGACAGAGCTTCATCTTCAAGACATCTTTTAACAAATTTTATTTCTTGATCATCACTCATGCCTGACATAAAACTCTCTCTACAGTGGTGCAGAAAATCCACTGGATGTAAATTGTCTGATGGAAAACTTTTGATTGGAATGTTGGACCATGCAATACCATTGTTTGAATACATATTGTTGTGAATGTATTTTTTTGTGAACCACTGAAATTTTTTGATCTAAAACATTTACATTAGCTATCATACTGTTTTCAACATTTAATTTTTTTTTTATCTAAACTGTTAAAGTTCTGTTCCATTTTTCCTCTGCAGCCTTCTGTTGAACTCTGATGTCATTAGCATTCTTCGTCTGTCTACATCTACATCTACATATACATGGATACTCTGTAAATCACGTTTAAGTGCCTGGCAGAGGATTCACCCAACCACCTTCACATTTCTCTATTATTCCAATCTCGTATAGCATGCGGAAAGAATGTACACCTATATCTTTCCTTACGAGCTCTGATTTCCCTTATTTTATCGTGGTGATCATTCCTCCCTATGTAGGTTGCTGCCAACAAAATATTTTCCCATTCAGAGGAGGAAGTTGGTGATTGGAATATCGTGAGAAGGTTCCATCGCAACAAAAAATGCCTTTCCTTTAATGATGTCCAGCCCAAATTCTGTATCATTTCTGTGACACTCTCTCCCATATTTCGTGATAATACAAAACGTACTGCCTTTCTTTGAACTTTTTCGATGTACTCCATCAGTCCTATCTGGTAAGGATCCCACACCACCCAACAGTATTCTAAAAGAGGATGGACAAGCATAGTGTAGGTAGTCTCCTTTGTAGGTCTGTTACATTTTCTAAGTGTCCTGCCAATAAAACGCAGTCTTTGGTTAGCCTTTCCCACAACATTTTCTATGTGTTCCTTACAATTTAAGTTGTTCGTAAGTGTAGTACTGAGGTATTTAGTTGAATTTACAGCTTTTAGATTAGACTGATTTATCATGTAACCAAAGTTTAACGAGTTCCTTTTAACACTCATGTGGATGACCTCACATTTTTTTTATTTAGGGTCAACTGCCACTTTTTGCACCATTCAGATCTCTTTTCTATATCGTTTTGCAGTTTGTTTTGATCTTCTGAGGACTTTATTAGTTGATAAATGACAGCATCATCTGCAAACAACCAAAGACAGCTGCTCAGATTGTCTCCCAAATTGTTTATATAGATAAGGAACAGCAAAGGACCTATAACACTACCTTGGGGAATGTCAGAAATCACTTCTGTTTTACTCGATGACTTTCCATCAGTTACTATGAACTGTGACCTCTCCAACAGCAAATCAAAAATCCAGTCACATAACTCAGACAATATTCCATAAGCAGGCAATTTCACTGCAAGCCGCTTGTGTGGTACAGTGTCAAAAGCCTTCCAGAAATATGGAATCCATCTGAAATCCCTTGTCAATAGCACTCAATACTTCATTGTCTGTCATGCAGATTCACTCACTACCTCATTTTCCGAAACAATAAATTTACTTTCTAAGACATCGACTTTTTAATTTGCACTTTTTAACCCAACTGACACCCTATTTTTTAGCTCTGTAACCTGATTTCTAAGTTGGTCTATTTATTATTGTACCCTGTCCATTTTACTGTTGTTTTCAGTTCATATTTCCACTAAATGATCATTGACTGCACTAAATTTGCTATTGTTACCTGTCCTCATTTCCTCTAATTTTGCTAAAATCAACTACAAAATATCAGATTTAACTGTTTCTTTGCTGACTACACTTTCACTTAGTTCAAACATGTTCTGCCTCAACTATACAGCTTTCACTTCATCACTACTACCCTCTTCTCTATTCATTTCCTAGCACTCACAAGAGTCCCTAAAAAAAAGTTAATTTCACAAATGTTTTGTGCTTATCTGTTTTCTTATTGATGTCCCTCATTGTAGTTGTAAAGTCTTCTTTCAATTGATCCAAAGAGTTTACAAAGTGAAAGAGTTTACACACTTTCTTGACAAAAGAAGAAGATTTACTAAATTATATCATTATTTTGTAAATGAATCCAGAAATGAATTTAATAATTAGCATTAGATCGTGCAATTAATAATACGAATTTCAAATATGCCAGATATTTTGTAATTTCTAATATTTCTAAAAGAAAAGTAACAATTTCTTTTTATACATTTTAGCCTGAAATATAATACATCACACACAAAATCATATTAAATTCATTTAGTTAAACAGCTGATGTAGTGTTCACCTATACAAGAATTGAAAGTATACACAGTATCAGTTATTTCTATAAAAAAAAGGTAATGTTAGAAAAGGGCATCCCATAACAAGTTGTTGGTACTGTCATTGGCTAAGTCTAGTATTTTATGTAAATCACATAGGAACTATGCAGTTCAGCTGTTACACAATTATGTTATGGTGTGGTTGAATCTCGATCACTTCATGCAGTGCAGTTGTTTCATACTAATCATATTGTATCCAGCACAGTTATCTTAAGGTCAAGCCAGGGTCACAAATAAATGTAGGGTCTTATAAAAAGTTCTTTATTTTCAAAACTTAACAAGCATAGCATACAGAAAAATATGAGTGATATCTTTGAACACACAGAGCAACAAGGAAAAATAAGAGAATTAACAACACTTTTGGTTACAAAAACACTGAATAACATGCATTACACATCTCTAACTTTGAACATTTTGCATCATGATAATTTTCACTATGTGCTCTTATCGCTTTAAATCCATTCAGGTGTTCATAACATGCAAGGAAGCCAGTATATTTTGCAGAACATCTAACTCTAAATGCAGTTTATTCACAACTGCGACAGTGACACATTTTTAAAATGTCCAACCTTTGAATCATATAAATAAATGAATAACAATAAAAGCAGCTTACTAACTGTGTAAGAGTCCCATGCAACAACTTTTGGTGTGTTCTGTGGTGGATAGAAAGATTCAGCTACAATTTTATCCCTATCCTTCATGCATAATCCTGTCCAAACAATCATATGAACAGTTTTAGTTTCCATTTTGGTTTATCTGAGTTTCTTGTGTACTGTGACAAATACACCAAACCTATTTTCCTATTCCTTTGACACACACTTCCATTTCTCCCAGAAATCACACAGCTATAAATTTTGGATTTTAACCAGATGTCAGTACCTAGTATTATGAGAGCCCCACAGCTTCTTAGGAACATTCCAAGTTCTGTCACTTTGGTGCAAATACTTTGGCAGTTCCCAGAATGAAATTTTTCACTCAGCAGTTGAGTGTGTGCTGATATTAAACTTCCTGGCATATCAAAACTGTGTGTCAGACCAAAACTTGAACTTGGGACCTTTGTCTTTCATGTGCAAGAAAGTTAGGAGATGAGATACTGGTGGAAGTAATACTGTCCGGATGGATCATGAGTTTTGCTTGGGTAGCTCAGTCGGTAGAGCACTTCCCCATGAAAGGCAAAGACCCCGATATCGAGTCAGTCCGGCACGTAGTTTTAGTCAGCTTTGGCAGTTGTTAACCACAAGGAGTTTAATACTCTGGTCAGGGGGAAGGAAGGGGATTGGGGAATTCTTTGGATCTTGTGCCTAGACTTGTGTGTTCCTTACAGTTACTGTTATCTGGAAATGGATGGTGAATTGCCTAATCTAATAAACACACACAAAGTCAGCTGCCTGACAAGGGGAAGGCCTCAGACATGGCCAACCGATTCGGCTCAAATTTGGCAGGTCGCTTGTGTACAACCTAAAATGAAGGAATCTAAGATATTTTTGGTCAACACCCCGCAATTTTGAGAAAATCACCCCTAAATCTTATGATGAGCAATCGACTCAGAATTGGAGGGATCGATAGATAATTGTAAATAGAGCATTTTTCATCATCAGGTATGGGGTCCGCAAATGCAAACTTTTCCAGGTATCAAGGAAAGAAACTTTTACAACTGCCGCTTCTGTACCCACATAGTATATGCTTTTCGCCGACAATGCCGCTAGCGCAACGGCCGAGGTAACTGTCTGGGAATTGGAAAACCCGGGTTCAAATCTCGAAGAAACCTAGCGGATGTTCTTCTTTCCCTTTGTATTTTTCCACATCTCAATTAATAGGGATAGGAGGGCCAATAAGGTAAGTAAATCGATAAGAAATGATAATAATAAGGTAGGCAAACTAATTTTCCAAACACCGTGAGTTAGTAAAGTATTAAAGTTTTAAGCCTTGTCACATGAAAACAACTCCGAGTAAGAGTGCTACAAATTGCTCACAAGGGATCACAGATAGCCAACTGCGCGACGCTTGTTTACAGCGAGGCATGGGACAGAATGCACGCGGGGAGAGTTATGTTGTCCTGGTTGCCTCTTCGTGATATCATAGTTGTGAACCTGCAAGAGTGAAGGTGTCCAGGATGAGCCTTATAGAAGTCAATCGGAAAGAGTTGTTTTCCGTCATTAGGCTGCCACGAACCTCGCGGATAGACGTAGTGACTTTTCCATCGTTAAAGCGCCGAATGAAATACGTTTTGTGAATGAATACAGTGTTCTTACGTAAATAACATATGACGAGTACTGCATGTAGTTTGTAGTGATTAGCTCATCTGTTTATACCGTAGTGCATAGTTATTGTTTGTTGTGTCATATCTTTCAGGTGCATAATTTGAATAATGGAGGATGTACACCCTTCGACTAGAGCTGTAATAGATAGTTGGGAGCCTGTCACAGACGATGGCAAGTGGGAAGTTACCGACACTGTGTTTTGGTTTGTAAAAGTGTTGCAAGACAGATGCATTATCAATGCACTACCAGAAGCAGGCAGTTCTGTCACTCGGTGTCCCAAATTGATAGGAGCGACTATCGTCGAGCGATTTTTGGAGCTGACGAACAAAATGGCTTCTGTTGATACTGAAGTACTATACCATGAAGACAAAGCAGAAGGTGATTCAGTGGAAGATATACCGACTAATGAATCGCAAAATGGTCATAACACTTTTCCTGGAGTGGAAAAATTAATACTACAATATATGAAACAATGTTTATAGATGGAGAAGGTCAGCCAACGTGCACAGAAAAACCTTAGGCAACACTTCCCTAGAGGCTATGTTGGCATATTGCGCTGTGTACAAATGTGTTAGTTTGTTTTTACTACCAACTGCAACAAGGGTTCGTTTTTCTCCCTTATGCGATAACGTGCATCGAATGTTCACCCGATACTCGCATCCTGTTTGATCGGTGTTGATCACGTAATCACGATTAAAACCACTCATAAGTGACGTCATTTGCATGCTGAAAAGAGCTGCCACTTTCTGTATATCTTCTATATTTTGTACCTCCTTATGAGAGACGTATTTAGTGACGTGCTGTTGCCTAAGGGTTTTCTGTTGATGGCTGGTAACATGTTGCCTGGTCGGACGAGTCTCGTTGCACATTGTATCGAGAGGATGGACGTGTACGGGTATACAGACAACCGTATGGATCCGTAGACTCTGCACGTCAGCAGGGGACTGTCCACGCTGGTGAAGGCTCTGTAATGGTGTGCAGTTGGAGTGACAAGGGACCCCTTATACTTCTAGATATGACTCTGACAGGTGACACGTATGTAAGTATCCTGTCTGATCACCTGCATCCATTCATGTCCATTGTGCGTTCCGACAGATTTGGGCCATTCCCGCAGGACAATGAGACACCTCAAACTTCCAGAATTACTACAGAGTGGGTCCTGAAACACTCTTCTGAGTTTACAAGAAACGAATGTTACATTTGGTCCTTGGGTTATAGGAGAGGTCAATCGTTTAACCGACTCATTGAAAAATGTTTACATTACCTGCTCCAAATCCAGGAAACTGATGAACACTATTTACAGAACATTTCTTGAGAATGTTTTAAAACCATAAGTTTCTGATAACAAGTTTTGTATGATATTGGATTCCTGGAGTGGAAAAATTAATACTACAATATATGAAACAATGTTTATAGATGGAGAAGGTCAGCCAACGTGCACAGTAAAAGTAATACCGCCAAACTGCAGACCTGTGTGCCAGCCGTGTGATGTTTATTTCTATCACCAGGTTAAAAACTTTATTTCAGGGCTTGAGAATTGCAGTGTGCTTCTGGAAACCCAGCAGGAATTGCACAACCACACGGATGCAATAGCTATTCACAGCATAATTCATAACCAACTTTCAGCACAGATTTTTCAGGCAATGATATCGTATGCATGGTACGCATCAAAATTAATTCCCGAAAAAGACATATTTTTAAATGTAAACCAAGTTTGTTTTCCGCCACTCTTCGAAGGAACAGTGTAGCTGTCGAAAGTTTGCATTCATTAGATGTTCTTCGTGCCGTGAGTACATTTGTTTAGAATGTTTATATGGCAAGTACCATCCATGTAGTTGTTTGAAGAAAAATGAGGACACGTAACAGTGATTGGAAGAGCCATTGTAAAGTGACCTGGAGTAACATTTTAGTTGTTTACTATCCCAAGAGGTTTGAGAAATTTTTTCGCCTACCTTATTATTATCATTCCTTATTGATTTACGTACGTTATTAACCCTATCAATTGAGACATGGAAAAATACAAATGGAAAGAAGAACATCCGCTAAGGTCTCTTTGAGATTCGAACCCGAGCTCTCCGATTCTCAGGCAGTTACCTTGGCTGTTGCGCTAATTTTATTTTATTTTATTTATTTATTTATTTTTTTAACATTCCACACTAGTACAGGTGCTGTCGGTGAAAATCATTTACCATGTGGGTACAGAAGCGACAGTTGTAAAAGTTTCTTTCCTCGATTTCTGGAAAAGTTTGCATTTGCGGACCCCATACCTGATGATGAAAAATGCCCTATTTACAATTATCTATTGATCCCGCCAATTTTGAGTCGATTACTCGTCATAACCTTTAGGGGTGATTTTCTCAAAAACGCGGGGTTGTTGACCCAAAATATCTTAGATTCCTTTGTTTTAGATTGTACACATGCGACCTGCCAAATTTGAGCCAAATCGGTTGGCCATGTCTGAGGCCTTCCCCTTGTGAGTATCAACCTCTGATGTGTAATGTCCTTTATCCCAAGGCAGTTGCCTGCAACTGCAGCTACCTGATGAACATCAGAGGCCTGTGGTTAGCTGCAACCCAGTACCACAGCTGTCTAATGCTGGGATCACTGTATCAGCTGACAGGGAACAATATCAGTCAAAACACTTGCTGGTACCTGCTGTGTATCATCTCAACAATACAACTGACCAAAACATGATGGTTATTGTTGACAGAAACTTCTGCAGGTTCCACAGAAACAAGCAGCGCCTACTATCCCACCTGTGGCACCCGTATTGTCATCGCAGGCACTATTTTGTGTCTGCCAAGCACATTTCCAACAAGCAGTGAAATGGTATTTAATATGTCATGCACGTATTTAAGTTGGTGCCCAGCTACTAACATTCAGTTCAATTTGCTGAGCCAAGCAGTTCTGCCACAGAGCCAAACCTGGGGCGACACCTCACAGTAACAGTGCTGCGACTGCAGCACTGACCTCAAAGATGCACCATAATGGATAGCTGTTGCTGCTGGGGCCTTCACCTCTTCCAATATTGGCATCTGCCATTAGACTTAACTATTGAGATTTTGCTCAGTAACTATCTTCAGTGACAGGTTCCTGATGTACTAAGAATTGTACTGATAAACTCTCAGTGGTTATTAATGTCTGATGTGGACATCGTTACTTCAAATGTTATTACTTCTACTGATGAACTAAACTATGTCTATTATTCATTATTTATATCAGTTCAAGAAGATTGTTAATTTGTGTACTGTCAGTTTTCTTATTTTCCATCCCAGTAGACACTGGCTGTGAACTGTTCAATTTTGTGTGTATTTTGTTTTATCACTATCTGAGAATCTTAGATTATTATTCATTATTTACACCAGTTCAAGGAGATCATTAATTTGTGTGCTATCAGTTCACTTATTCTCCAGCTCAGTCGACAATGGCTGCAAATCGTTTCATTTTATGTGTGTTGGAACAAAGTGCCTCTTGTTTTATCATTGACTGAGAATCTTATTTACATTTCTGAAATCTTGTAAGGACATGACAGTTCTGGTAATGAGGATGCAAAGTTACTAGTTTTAGGTCCCTTCATTAATAGCGCCGAAGTTGAGATTCTATCCGTGAACCAAAATGAGACTGTTATTAATTATCTATATCAGTTCAAGAAGATTGTTATCTTGTATGTTATCAGTTTACTTATTTTCTATCCCAGTGGAAAGTTGCTGTGAAGCATTGCATTTCATTTGTGTTGGAATAGCGTCTTTTGCTTTATCACAACCTCGGATTCCTATCTAAAGTTGAGAACTCTTATAAGGACACCACAGTTTTGGCATCAAGGATAACAGTGACAAATTTGGGAGAATTATAGCTTACATTCCCACTGAAGTAACAGATAATTTTCATTCTTCATTTCCATTCTGTTGCATAACATTCCAAGTACGATAATAATGTTTTCTCCTTGGAGTAGGACAACACAGCAATCAAACTGGTTGATGTGGGTATTTCAGGAAAAATGGGAGACTCTTCAGAAAAAGTTGTCCCAGCCAGACACAGCCTCTCCCCAGGTGGGGACAATGCTGCCTCCACAAATTCAGGATTAAAAGGAGGAGTGGAAGCATACCCACTCTTCATCAACCTCCAGCACAATGTTGGAATAACACTGCCTGACCTCAGGGTGATGCTGCACCAACATCTTCTTCACTAGTTTCCTCTGATGTTAAACCCTATCAAATTCTTCAGCTAAGCAACAGCAATCCACACGTAGATCCTAGTACCCTACCATATATCCTGTTAAAGGCCAAACTAAATGCCTATTAGGTGCATGTACATTTTTTGTGCTCCTGTGCATAGTGTACATTCTGAGATGTCTTCCAGGATGTTACAGAACTCCTGAAAGTCCTTGCCACTTGTCAAATTCTCAATGTTTGTATACACCATAACCATTTTGTGACATCTTTCATGATGCTACAGGAGTCACTGTCATCTCATCACTCTTGTCGAATTGCCAGTGCTCAAGTGTACAATAAACATTCACCAGTACTCCCTACCAGTTGTTAGTCCTCATAATCAAACTTGAAGTCCACAGCATTCAGCTGCCACATGGCCGATGTCTTGCCTTCAAACGGACAACAAATTTAGAATATCCCATAACAAGGTGCTCTCTGATTGTTGTTGTTGTTGTGGTCTTCAGTCCTGAGACTAGTTTGATGCAGCTTTCCATGTTACTCTATCCTGTGCAAGCTTATTCATCTCCCAGTACGTACTGCAACCTACATCCTTCTGAATCTGCTTAGTGTATTCATCTCATGGTCTCCCTCTACGATTTTTACCCTCCACACTACCCTCCAACACTAAATTGGTGATCCCTTGATGCCTCAGAACATGTCCCACCAACCGATCCCTTCTTCTAGTCAAGTTGTGCCACAAACTTCTCTTCTCCCCAATCCTATTCAATACCTCCTCATTAGTTATATGATCTACTCATCTAATCTTCAGCATTGTTCTGTAGCACCACATTTTGAAAGCTTCTATTCTCTTCTTGTCCAAACTATTTGTCGTCCATGTTTCACTTCCATCTACACTCCAAACAAATACTTTCAGAAACGACTTCCTGGCACTTAAATCTATATTCGATGTTAACAAATTTCTCTTCTTCAGAAATACTTTCCTTGCCATTGCCAATCTACATTTTATATCCTCTCTACTTCGACCAACATCAGTTATTTTGCTCCCCAAATAGCAAAACTCCTTTACAACTTTAAGTGTCTCATTTCCTAATCTGATTCCCTCAGCATCACCCAACTTAATTCGACTACTTTCCATTATCCTCATTTTGCTTTTGTTGATGTTCATCTTATATCCTCCTTTCAAGACACTGTCCATTCCGTTCAACTGCTCTTCCAAGTCCTTTGCTGTCTCTGACAGAATTACGTCATTGGCAAACCTCAAAGTTATTATTTCTTCTCCATGGATTTTTAATTCCAACTCCAAATTTTTCTTTTGTTTCCATTACTACATGCTCAATATACAGATTTAATAACACTCACTCCCAACCACTGCTTCCCTTTCATGTCCCTCGACTCATAACTGCCATCTGGTTTCTGTACAAATTGTAAATAGCCTTTTGCTCCCTGTATTTTATCCCTGCCACCTTCAGAATTTGGAAGAGAGTATTCCAGTCAACATTGTCAAAAGCTTTCTCTAAGTCTACAAATGCTAGAAACATAGGTTTGCCTTTCCTTAATCTAGCTTCTAAGATAAGTCGTAAGGTCAGTATTGCCTCATGTGTTCCTATATTTCTACAGAATCCAAACTGATCTTCCCCGAGGTCGGCTTCTACCAGTTTTTCCATTCGTCTGTAAAGAATTTGCATTAATATTTTGCATCCGTGACTTATTAAACTGAATGTTCGGTAATTTTCACATCTGTCAGCACCTGATTTCTTTGGGATTGGAATTATTATATTCATCTTGAAGTCTGAGGGTATTTCACCTGTCTCATATATCTTGCTCACCAGATGGTAGAGTTTTGTCAGGACTGGCTCTCCCAAGGCCGTCAGCAGTTCTAATGGAATGTTGTCTACTCCGGGGGCCTTGTTTCAACTCAGGTCTTTCAGTGCTCTGTCAAACTCTTCACGCAGTATCGTATCTCCCATTTCATCTTCATCTACATCCTCTTCCACTTCCATAATATTGTCCTCAAGTACATCACCCTTGTATAGACCCTCTATATACTCCTTCCACCTTTCTGCTTCCCTTCTTTGCTTAGAACTGGGTTTCCATCTGAGCTCTTGATATTCATACAAGTGGGTCTCTTTTCTCCAAAGGTCTCTAATTTTCCTGTAGGCAGTATCTATCTTACCCCTAGTGAGATAAGCCTCTACATCCTTACGTTTGTCCTCTAGCCATCCCTGCTTAGCCATTTTGCACTTCCTGTCGATCTCATTTTTGAGACGTTTGTATTCCTTTTTGCCTGCTTCATTTACTGCATTTTTATATTTTCTACTTTCATCAATTAAATTCAGTATCTCTTCTGTTACCCAAGGATTTCTGGTAGCCCTCGTCTTTTTACCTACTTGATCCTCTGCTGCCTTCACTTCTTCATCTCTCAAAGCTACCCATTCTTCTTCTACTGTATTTCTTTCCCCAATTTGTGTCAGTTGTTCCCTTATGCTCTCCCTGAAACTCTGTACAACCTCTGGTTTAGTCAGTTTATCCAGGTCCCATCTCCTTAAAATCCCACCTTTTTGCAGTTTCTTGTTTTAATCTACAGTTCATAACCAGTAGATTGTGGTCAGAGTCCACATCTGCCCCTGGAAATGTCTTACAATTTAAAACCTGGTTCCTAAATCTCTGTCTTACCATTATATAATCTATCTGAAACCTGTCAGTATCTCCAGGATTCTTCCATGTATACAAGCTTCTTTTATGATTCTTGAACCAAGTATTAGCTATGACTAAGTTGTGCTCTGTGCAAAATTCTACCAGGTGGCTTCCTCTTTCATTTCTTAGCCCCAATCGATATTCACCTACTACATTTCCTTCTCTCCCTTTTCATACTACCGAATTCCAGTCACCCATGACTATTAAATTTTCATCTCTCTTCACTATCTGAATAATTTCTTTTATTTCATCATACCTTTCTTCAATTTCTTCATCATCTGCAGAGCTAGTTTGCATATAAAGTTGTACTACTGTAGTAGGTGTGGGCTTTGTGTCTATCTTGGCCACAATAATGCGTTCACGATGCTGTTTGTAGTAGCTTACCTGCACTCCTATTTTTTTTATTCATTATAAACCGACTCCTGCATTACCCCTTTATGATTTTGTATTTATAACCCTGTATTCACCTGACCAAAAGTCTTGTTCCTCCTGCCACTGAACTTCACTAATTCCCACTATATCTAACTTTAATCTATCCATTTCCCTTTTTAAATTTTCTTACCTACCTACTCGATTAAGGGATCTGACATTCCATGCTCCGATCCATAGAATGCCAGTTTTCTTTCTCCTAATAACGACGTCCTCCTGAGTAGTCCCTGCCCGGAGATCCAAAAGGGGGACTATTTTACCTCCAGAATATTTTACCCAAGAGGACTCCATCATC
The DNA here is from genome assembly GCF_021461385.2 of Schistocerca piceifrons. Classification (NCBI taxonomy): domain Eukaryota; kingdom Metazoa; phylum Arthropoda; class Insecta; order Orthoptera; family Acrididae; genus Schistocerca; species Schistocerca piceifrons. The sequence goes on from NC_060143.1 coordinate 576,666,860, forward strand.
ATTAAACAATACAGTAAAGATGCATGCCCTTGGGAATAATTATGGCTGTAGTTTCCCCTTGCTTTCAGCCGTTCGCAGTACCAGCACAGCAAGGCCGTTCTGGCTAGTGTTACAAGACCAGATCAGTCAATCATCCAGACTGTTGCCCCTGAAACTACTGCAAAGGCTGCTGCCCCTCTTCAGGAACCACACGTTTGTCTGGCCTCTCAACAGATCAACAGATACCCCTCCATTGTGGTTGCACCTACGGTACGGCTATCTGTATCACTGAGGCACGCAAGCCTCCCCACGAATGGCAAGGTCCATGGTTCTTGTGGGGGGGGCTCTCTGATAACTGGCTTAAACAAATGCAGTTCCTCTGTGGTGCCTTTGTAGGACGCAAGACCCTTCCTGGACAGGTTATAATTGTTCATTTTCTGTCTTATTCTGAATTTCCTTCCTGTGTTCCACAATATGGAAGATGTGGAGGAACATTCTTTGATTGTAGTAACCAGTAACAACCATAGAAACGTACTTTGCAACATGGCAACATAGTTTCCTTAACTTCTTCAGTTGCCACCCACCAGATGGGCCAAGTACATTGTGTCCAGATTGGCACAGTTCTGATGGACAGATTCAAGGACCAGTCCTCCAAGCTAGATGATCTTATTGCCAGTATTCCACAGCAAAATTTGATGCATCCCATCTCCATGCAGCAAGCCCCAGATCTGGCTATCACAGGATATCAAACTTTGGATACATCATCACTCCTTGATTGTTTCCTCATGGAAATTCAAATGCAGACAATGGCTATGCTGGGACGCACCTCCCTCCCCAATTTCGGTGACAAGATTTATCCTCCACAACAATGATACTGCACTTTTCTTTTTTTGTATCTATTCTTGATGGTTCCCATCTGAGCCAGCCCCAGCTTTTGCTGCCATACCTGGTCTGTCCATGACATAATTCAGAAGGCTTTGCAAGACTTCAGGTCCAGAATTCCAGGGACAGGGTTGCACTCGGCAAGAATAGTGAATAGTGTTTTATTCGTCTCATAACATACAATTTCTAATCATATGATTAGTGTACAGGAGACTCATAAAAAATGGATAACGCAACTTATGCCTAATTGGTACAAAGAATTTTAACATTAATATAAACTTATATTTTTCTTTCCTTCCTTTTGTGAAGAACAGCTACATTTACTCACAAGACTATATGTAAATTTATCCTGCTCAAATGTTCAGTTCATCCTTCATGAACTCCTCAATGGTGCAGTAGCAGTGTTTGACAAGTATATCATATAGCTTTGTTTTCAGTGTCTTTAGGTTCATACTCGGAACATTCTTTCTTTTTAGCTTGTTATGAATTTTCATTGCCATATACTAAGGAGACTGTGCATATAGGTTTCAGCAATGAGTGGGAAGCATAAAATTGTCTTTGTTTCTCATGTTATATGTGTGACTGAAACAGTTTTTCTCGAATAACTCTAAATTTCTGTGTAGAAAGATGATAATATCATAGATGTATAAGGAGGGAACTGTTAATAACTGTTGTTTTTCAAATAGTGGGTGACATGATGTCCTTGGATGGGCAGTACACATGTTCCTTATTATTCTTTTCTGTAACTTTAGTATGTGCAATATATTGCTTGAATTTCCCCAAAAAATAATATCATATCTTACAACTGATTGAAAGTAGCTGTGGTATGCGATTTTCCTTGTATTCATGTCTGTTGCACCAGCTAATATTTGCATAGCAAATGCAAAGCAACATAATTTGTTTAACAGGTTGTCAACATGTTTATTCCAATTTAAATTTTTATCTAGGTTTAACCCTAAAAACTTCACAGAATCCACTTCTTCTATATCTTGATTTTTATCAGTTATTTTAATTTCTTGTGGCTTTGACTGTTTTGTTCTGAATTGGACCATGTGGGTTTTGGGGACGTTCACTCTTAATCCATTCAGTTGGAACCATGTTTCTAGTTTGTCCATTGTGTTTATTGTGTAGAGAGGGATGTTTTCTGGCTCCTGGTTTTCAATTAATACAGATGTGTCATCTGCAAATAAAATCGATGGAGCATTTATATTGTACGGTAAACTACATAAAAAAAAGTCCTATAATCAAGCCTTGAGGGACACCTTGGGCTACTGTTTTCCATTTTGAATAGTAATTTGCTACATTTGATGAGACAATCACTCGTTGTTTCCTATTTGATAAGTATGAAGGAATCCAATTTGGAACATTACGTTTGATCCCATACTTGTCAAGTTTATAGATGAGCAGTGCATGATTTTCAGAGTCAAAGGCTTTTGTGAGATCACAAAAGATTCCTGCAACTTTATTATGGTTGTCTAATGCTGTGCTGATCATGTCAATAAACTTGTTAATTGCGTCAATAGTACTTTTGCCATGCTGGAAACCAAATTGGTTTTCTGTAATAATAATATATTTCTCCATATAATTTTGAATCTGCATAGCAGCAGCATTTTCAAAGATTTTTGATAGGAATGGAAGGAGGGAGATGGGATGATAATTTCCCATATCCTCTCTTGACCCTTTTTTGAGCAACGGTTTTATTTCTGCATACTTCAGCACCTCTGGGAAGCTTCCTTGTTCAAAGGATTGGTTTATTATTTTAGATAGTGGGTATCCTATTATTTTACACACAAATTTAAGTACTTTTGCTGGTTTTCCATTCCAACCTGCAGAATTTTTGTTTTTTAGTTTTAATATAACTTTTTCTACATCTATTGTTGAAACTGTTTTGAATTTTGTGAGGCATTCAGAATTATGATTTAGTCCAAAGGAACATACATTGTTCTAATAATCTGCAACATTAACCTCTGGTTTCACTACATAAATGAAGAACTCATTGAAGCATTCTGAAATTTGAGCCGGATTTACAATGATCTCATCTTCAAGCTTAATTGTACTAATTCCATGTCTAGAGGCTTTGATACCTAATTAGTGTTTATAACTGACCACACTGCCTTTGATTTATTCTCATGTTTTAAGATTAATTTATTATTTGTCATTTGCTTTGCTGCTTTGACAACTTCCTCAAATGTACTTTTGTATTGTTTAACATATTCAATAAATTCAATTTTTTATTTTTTTATTTTGCCTTAGTTCCTTATGTAGCTGCCTTTTTTTAGCACTGGAGATTTTTATACCTTTAGTGATCCATTTTAATTTTGTCATTTTATTAAAATAAGTTTTTTGTGGAAACATTTCATTGAAAAAAACTTAGAAAATCCCTTAGAAATGATTCAAAATTTGCTGTGCATGAAATATTTTTATCAAAGTGCCATTCTGTCTCCTTCAGCTTATCGTGGAATAGAGTCAAAGTTTCTTGGTTGAAGATCATTTTACATAAGCTTTTTTACATGGGCTTCTTTACCTGCTCTGGATATCTCAATGAACAATGCTGAATGATCAGAAATTCATAGATCTAGGCAAAATTTATATCCATCTTCAAATACGTAATTCGTTAAAATATTGTCAATGCACATAGCTGACTGAGCATTTTCTCTTGTAGATTCAGAAAAATTTAATTTGAAGCAATAGTTTTTTATTAAGTCTGTAAATTTTAATACCTCACATGTTTCATTCAACACATTGATGTTGAAATCAGTAGCAACTACAATTTTTTTCCTCTTTTCTTTACTGAGGTATTCTAACAAACTCTGAAATTTACATAGGAAATGCTCAGTTGTCACCTTCCCTGGGATTATATATATTGATATTATAACAACATTTAAGTCCTTTAACTCAACACAGCAACCCTCAAAAATACACTCTTCATTTAAAAAATTGAAGTCACATCTTACATGGTAATCTAAATCAGAATGAATGAATATGCATGAACCTCCTCTTGACTTATTTATCCTACAAAAGCTGGTAGCTAGCTTGAAGTTTTCAATTTTATTTAAGATTTTTATGGTATCACTACTAAGCCAGTGTTCATTTAAACAAATTACTTCGACATTTAGAAATTCAGATAAAAAAACTTGTAGGTCATCTAACTTAGAGCTTCTGTCACATGAGTATTCAGCACTTAAACCATTTATATTACAATGCATTATATAGTTACTATTAAGATCATCAATTTTATTTTTTAAAGACCTAATATTTAATAATGAGCCATCCTCACAAAAGGGTAGGTCTGGATTCTTCTGTGCAGCCCATCAGCTTGCTCACTTGGCTTGTACATTTCTTTGTCACTTTGATATTGTGTACTTACATCCATAGTTACATTCTTGATGGCACTGGATCTGGATGGTGCTGAAGTGATTTCCCTGGTGCCAGCCATAAAAAAATCACTGTTCCTCTCTGGAGCTTTCCTTGTTCTGGAAGACACATGTACAGCAGCTTGTTTGTCTTCCAGTATTTTTGGAGCTTGCAAAAATTTGTGCTTCATTTCTTTTTGGCTTGAACCATTTTGTAATTTGAGTTTGTTTCCCAGCTTGAATGTTACTTTCTGGCCTATTGGTTATAAACCATTTCATGATTTGACACTGATTGATGGCTATATTGTTCGCTGCGTGAAAAGAATGTTTTGTTTCTTGCGATCGATTTCCACTTGTCCTGAGTACTTCATTGCACTGTGAAATAAGAGTAAACATTTGTTCCGTAAGTACCTCCTTTCCTAATGCATTCAAATGAAGACTGTGAACTGTATGTAGCCTTCGCTCCAAATTGTTTATGTCAATAACATCTGCATTTACGAAGTGAGTACATATTTCACTGAAACTCTTGTTTGCGGCATGAATTTCACTGTTTACACATGACCACCTCGGTAAATCATGACGATGCGGGATATTTACAATGAGTACATTCATGTGAGATAAATTATTGAGGCATTTTCTCAATTCTGTGCTAGCCTTGAACGATTCATTTCTATATATGTCATTTGATCCTCCGAGCAATACAACAAAGTCATCCTTACACAAACTAGTTACTTTATGTGATTTTGTAAAGTTTTTCAGCCACACATATGACATCGTATAAAATGACCCCGAGGTGCCTCATCCATACAGACACCCCTGTTGGTAATGAGATCTACCTCTTCCTGATGGTGCCACCATCTCTTCCAATGGGAGTGGAGGGTTGCAGGATATTCATCGTAAATCAAGACTGTTCCACCCAAGGCTATCACATGCAGCTACAGCTACATGGCAAACATCCGACACCAGCAGGTTGCCACACTCCCGTATCACAGGCATCTACCACTGGAGTCACCACATGAGCTGACAGGCAATGTTATTGGTTTTTGATCAAAACATTAGCCACAGTTCACTGTATATTGTGTCAACAGTATGGCTGCCCAACGTGCACCAGTTATTTACAAGAAGACTCCAGCAGGTGTTACGGAAATGAGCTGTGCCCGCTTCACCACAGGTGGCACCTGCTTCACTGCTGGTGGTGCAATATTCATGGGCACTACTTTGTGTCTGCCAATCACATTTCCAACAAGCAACGAACTGGTGACCATCCACCAGGAATGTATTTGAATGTATTTAAGACAGTGACCAGTCGCTTCCGTGCAGTTCAGTTTGCTGAGCCAAACAGTTCTGTCACTGAACCAAATCTGAAGCTATACTTCACAGTAACACTCTTCCAGCCACCAACCTTGAATACACACCACAGCAGCCTCAATGAACAGTCGCCGACACTGCTGGGGATTCTGCCTCTTCCAGCATTGTCCTCCCATGGACTCTGTGCTTCAAGATTGGTATACATTGCTAAACTTAACTATTGTGATATTGCTCAGGGACTATTAATAATGATAGGCATCCAGCTGGACTAAGAACTGTAGTGATAGGCATCTGATTGGACTAAGAACTGTACTGATAAACTCTTAGTAGAGATTGACATCTGATCTGGACGTTAATTTGTGTGTTGTCAGTTTAATTATTTTCCATCCCAGTGGACATTGGCTGTGAGTCATTTCATTTTGTGTGTGTTGGAATTAAGTTCTTTATTTTATCACTATCTAGCAATCTATCTAGAGTTGTGAGCTCCCATAAGGTCACAGCATTGTACACCACTGATTCATTGAGGGGGATGCTACAGTTCTTATCCCTATAGCACAAGTCCAAATTCTGTGAACAAGACTAGTCTTGATCCATCAAACTCTTTGAGTGCAGCAGCATAAACTCTATTTCTTCTAATATTTTGGCCATATACCTTTCATCCATCTTCAGAGTGACTGCAGGTACTGTACTCACTCTGCCCTTTTCACCACAGATATACAAGTGCCAGAGACACTGATTGGTGGCAGATATGCAAAAACAGAATTTGTGGTTATGTGGACAATCCACGCTGGGATATCATTGTACCACTATGAGTTGCACTGGAGTAATGTCTTTGTAAGTTTATTGTAGGAAGTGCCAGATCCCATGATTTGACCAGTTTGGAACCAGTATGTCTGTTAATTAAATTCTTCACCAAATGAACTTCAAGTGCTTCTTTCACTGCAGGGCAAATACTAGAGCTCCAGTCTGTTGATTCAGTCTGTCAGTTCACTCTGAAGATGGCCGTAAGGCATACAGCTGAAATATTAGGAGACACAGACATGCACTCCCAAAATTTAATGAATCAATTATTGTGCCACAAAAACATTAATCTGAATATCAAGACTGGTCCTCTCAACCTTCTCTGCCAGCCACTGGCATGATCCAAGTATGACTTTTGAGCTCAGAAGACAGGCATTGCTTGTTCTAACACATGCCATAGTCCTCAGTAGTTGCCAGAACAGCTTCTTTAACATGTTCAGTAAAGTCCCCATGCATACACACTGAGAAAAGACACATAGTATTCATCTGTCACTGGCATTTTCTTAAGGGGTAGCACTGTTTGTCATATGTTTGGAGTGTGGATTCCTCGATTCTGCCACCTGGTTCTGATGTGACATCATGTAGTGTTTCCACATAAGATTTGTTTATAGATTCTTTCATGTTTTATAATGGTTGTCAATTAAATCATTAAGGTCCTCCAACACATTGTGGTGAAGACTTAAAATTGACTTCACCTTATAACTCGAATGGCCAAGTGGCATATTGCAATACCACAAAAAAAGATGTAAATTCTCATTTTACTCTTTTTAAACAGTCTAATTTGAATAGTGTGATTGTTTATCATTATTTTGTTGCAGGTTCTTCTAACCTGATATGATAAGAACAAAGAGAATATTCATAAATTAAACTCTTCTGTTTCATAATGCTTGTATACTTAACAGAAAAAATACCTAATTCGTCAAAGTCATGGTATTTCACTTATCAGAGATAATGGTTCACTAAATTTATTACTAATACTGTAGGAAATTATTTATCTTAACTTGAATATGTTTTAATTATATCACTGTTTAAATATTGTGAATAAATTTTCCGTGATTGGCTGTAAAGGGATTTCTGGATAAAATAAATATTGCAACTCACAGTAGATTCCAGTTATTCTTCATCACTGAGATCAGTTTTATTGCTATACATTACAGTCATGCCAATATGAAATAGTGGATCACAACCAAGATCAAAACTGATGCATCCTGACAAAACAGTGGAAAAATTGACCTACAGCAACTTCTGCCTCTCTAGGATGCATCATCTGTCCACCATTAAATTGTACCTCGTTACAGCTCCATCTCAATGGATCACCCCATCCACTCTCTGTCATCCGTTAATGCAGATGCATCTAAGTTTAGAGGTAGATAGTTGTCTGTCTTCCTGAAAAGCGTCAAATATGGTAGTCAACTTGCATATATCACTGGTACCTCAATAGACATACAGTATAATGCTGCTGCGATGGGGGGGGGGGGGGGGGGGGGGCGTATCACTGGTACCTCAACAGACATACAGTATAATGCTGCTGCCATGGGGGAGGGGGAATTTACTGTTTCCCAGATTCCATTCGTCTCCATGTCAACGTTTTCTCAGATTCCTCTTGGTCCGCATACTTGTTCCCATGTACAAATTGTTCTGCACCAAACAGAAGATACGCAAGTACTTCCTCAATTTCCCCGCATTTCGGTCTACATTTGGTCAATTTACACCTATCCTCCCATCATTTTTCACAATTATATCGATTTTATGTCAGTTCCATCCATGTGGTCATGACATAACCTTTCGTTCTGTGTTCTAGAATTGCTTGTAAATGTAGTACGTGTCTTTATTTAGTTGAGAGGACATCGATTGTGCTGTGTGCATCTAGCAGGTGAAAGACAGATGGAACACATGTTTGCTGGTTCTCTAGACATGAGAAACACTTTAGTTGACTTTGTAAATTATAAGGATGATTCAGAATCTGTTACATCACTGACATTGGTATTTACGAGTGGAAATATCAGTTTCCTCTATTTTTATCGAGTTCTCACATAAAGCTCTTCACAGACGGGATAAGTTTCTAGTTACTCTATGGTTTACAGCACTCTCCCCCTAACTAAAGTTTAGGGTTTCTAGAGAAATAATTTGCAGTCTGTATCAACGGAATTATGTCATGCAAATGATACTGCTATGCAAGAGATATTGCAATGTGCTTGATACTGAGAAGTATCGTGAAAATGGTATGATATTCTAGCAAACCATGCAAAATTACTTATGTTCTTGTAATCTAAGAGTCTGGAGATGTGTGTAGAAAAGCAAGCAAGCAAGCAAGTCTGGACCAGAAACAGTAATGTGTTTGTGCCGAGGGGGAAGCGAGCCCGTCTTCTGAGAGTGACTTCGATCCACTGAGGGTGCACTGGTCATGCATTGGGAGTGGATGACCACCCGACCTCGCAGGAAATATCTAGTGCTGCTTGTATACCTATGATGCATGTGCTTATGCTGTTTGTCTTCGCGTTATATGTACGTATGATGTAAAAGGGGTGATTTTGTATGGCACGGGATACGAATTGTATGTTTACTACATCAAACGGTATGCGGTAATATATTACTGGGTTGGAGTTCAGTTTCATGTTCTAATATTCAAGCTCCTGTCCTCAGTGGGAGAGCAGCATAATTGAGTAAGGGTCTTTACGTGTTTTTCGATATGTAGGGCACTAGCGCACTCTGCAAGGTTTAATTGTCGGTGCAATATGGCGATCTGTGTAAAATAGTTTTTTGCTCCTGCAAGTCTAGTCCTCAGTGGGAGAGCAGCATAATTGAGTAAGGGTCTTTACGTGTTTTTCGATATGTGGGGCACTAGCGCACTCTGCAAGGTTTAATTGTCGGTGCAATATGGCGATCTGTGTAAAATAGTTTTTTGCTCCTGCAAGTCTAGTCTGCAGAAAAAAAAAAGGTGGACGGTGCTTCCACACTGGTGGCAACAGTAATTCGGTGGGTAAATTCAATAAGAGCAAATCATAATCATTCATTCACAAGACATCCTTTGTGCTGGGATATAGGAGTCTCTACATAGCGGTGAGAACGTTATTGGCATCCCTAAGCGTACCCTCGCATTTTCCTTGTTGCTCTATCGATAGTAATGTTGATTCAGTACACCAACCCACATCGGTGATGTCTTTCTAAGCATTACATACACGGGTGCGTATTCAATATCGTACATAGTGCCAGACACCTGTCCTTCATAACACTTGTTTGAGAGAATCTTGGCAGGATGCAACACCTTCCAGAAGTTCTGATTCGAAGACTTTGTCAGATAATTTCTTAGGACTGAGGAGAATCTAGATGTATAGCCAGTGTGAGTGTAGGCATACTATAATTTTTTCGGGCACTGTACAGATATAAAAGATATCTGCACTATTTGTCTGAAATGCATATATGTTGCAGTGCAAAATTACTGTGACTTATGTCGTGGCATGATCAGAGAAAATGAGTGTGTGTCCTGTCATGAGGAATGTATATATTCAGCACATTGATAACCGCAAGGGTATGAGAGAGGTTTTTATGTGGAAGATTATGTGTGCTATAGATACTGAGATTCATTCCAGAACCACAGCTGTCACGAGGAGACATTACCTGTACATTGATCAGTGTCAGACTGTAGCAGCAATCGTAATATTTAACTGTAGTTACACTGGCAAATATGTTCCTGGCTTCCAATATTCTTGTGAGTCTTTTATGTATTTGATGATTTTTGGACTACTTTTTTGGCGTTTAATTGCCAGTGCAATATGGCGATGTGTAGAAAATAGTTTTTTGCTGCTGAAAGTCTCATCTCCAGAAAAAAAAGGCAGGCAGTGCTCCCACACTGGCAGCAGCAGCAGCAGCAGCAGTTTGACGGGTAAATTCAGTGACAGATGGGCTGTCCTGTTAGAATTGCTAGGAACAATGCACCTTGTGCTATTCTGGGAAGCATTTCAACACCTATAGGTGCTGGAACTGCACCTCAGTTATGTGTCATCGCACCAGCAACGGTGCCTAGGCAAACACGTATATCAACAGGAATTTCTTGGGTGTCAAGTATGGAAGGGATGCCGCCACCTCACGCTTGCAGGTACTGATCAGACACCTGTGCATCGCTGGCCAGCTGACGGCCGTGTCGCCACTTCATGGGGCCCGCCGAACTCCGGCGTTGGGTGGCTGGATGAGTTTTTCATTAGTGGTATTTTGTTTATACTATATTCCATCGATTTCGCCGACCAATAGGACGCTGAAAATTAAGAAAAACTACCCCATGCATGTGAAGAATACCGATTCAATTAATTTGCATAACTTTTTATATCAACATGGTGCTGGCGGTACGATAGTTAAGGGGAGGGTGTATGTGAGTTGCTGAAATGGAGCAGAACAGCAGGTTAAGTGCAGAACAATAGGTTAATTTGCATAATTTTTATGTAAACCCAATACAATAGCTTAAGGGGGTGGGTGACAAAGAAGCATGTGCCAGAAACGGTGTTCAAAAGCACGTAAAATTCGATAAGTGTACCAGAAAATGGTGGGAGGGCATAACTAATTACTTAATTTGGTATCAAAGGCGGTACAACAGTTTAAGTAAATGGGGGGTGACATGGAAAACCACTTAGAACAATAGGTTAACTGCCAACAAAGGCCCAAACATTATGTTAAGACACCCAGAGTACAGTGCTGAACATTACATTATACAATTTGTTTTCCCCGCGTATATGCTTCTTACAAGACCTACATGTTTCCAAACACAGAGAATAATGAGCAAGAGAAATCCAATCCCACAAACTGAATTTTTTATAAATAAACAGTATACCCTTGAATTTCCTGTTATAAGATCCTTCCTCTCCACCACCACCAGACCGCCATCTTGGATTACGTCACAAAAGGGACAACAGTGCCCTCTGGTGGCAGTACTGTGTACTAGGTCAGTTGGACTCTGGACCTTGGGGTGAACACACTTGATGGTGGTACTGCCACTAATTGTTTAAATAAAGACTGAAAATAAAGACTTATGTCCAGCACAGGCAGAGTCCTTTTCGTGCCAATCTCTGGGAAGAGGTGGTGGTCAGATGACCTTTTCCCACCACTTTCTTAGGTTAATGGAGTTAGCCGTGGTGTGTTGCATTGTCCTGATGGAATTTGAACTTACCGTCATTTTCTGGGTAGGGGGAATAGGGGGTTTATCAGTAGGTAAGAGGTTAATTAATTTATCAATTTAATGAAGTAGTCAATCAAATTGATAAGAGTGAAGAGAACTATTCCAATAACTCAGACCTGAAGGTGTACCTGTAGCAGCAGGGGGAGGGGGGGGGGGGGGGCAGGGGGACAACAGGATAAGTGCCTGTCAATCAAAAGGAAATGGGGGTGACATGGAAAACCACTTAACAGAACAATAGGTTAAGGACCTGTCAATCGAAGGAGAACAATAGATTTGCCCGAGTGCATACCTGCCCCAGATGTAGGCAACCCACACTAACAAAATGTGCCACAGTGAACTTAGTCCCACTACTTCTGCATAAAAACAGTCCTGTGCATCCCGCTACATGTCAGAGATATGTGACCTGTTGATTGATGCTTATAGAACGGTGAGCATGCGGAAATAGTCTCGTGTGATATACCTGGGTATGCTCTGCATTGCTTATGTACAGTATCTATCGACTCCTGTAACCCTGGAGCGGTGGACGCAGGAGAAATATTAGTAGTAGGACAATTTGTTTTGTTCACGTCCACCTACAGACTTCCGGAGACGTGGAACCAGTTTGGAAAATTGCGTGGACTGATGTTGTGGGGCGCATTTCTGCCGACGCGCTGACGGAACCAACACCATGATGTTTGTTTATGTGTGTTCATTTTTGTTTCCAAAAGCCACCACTGTGGCTTGCAATTTCCTCACACACTCCTTCAGTTGTTCTACTTTGCTTAGGGACGTGGCTGGTGCTATATCCGAGATGGGACCATATTGTCCAGCTTTACTGGTAGTCCTTGGTTCAGAGCCTTGAGCCATGACCATCTGTTTGACAGCATTACAATCTTTATGCTCTGAATTTTCAGCTATCATCTTGGCTTTACTGGCCAAGACTCCCAAACAAAGGTAATTTGATATGTGCTGCTAAGACAGTGCTGCTTGTTGGTGGTAGCTGCCTGAGCTATAGTAACAGAAGGGAAGCCTTAGGCAAAAAATCATTACCAGTTAGTGATTTTAGTTGTACTAACATTTGTTTCGGCGATATGAGACTGGTCAGCATTTCCTGTAAAAGTTTGGTGCCATCTGTTCTAAGGAATACTCTTTGATTCGATCTCGTTTAAAATCTGATAACGCTGTGTGAACTTAACAAGTCCTCTGCTTGCATAACTTGTGTCTCATCCAAATGTGCCACCACACAGTGAAACTTACAGAATGAAGCTAAGACATCATGTTGCAAAAATATGCTCTCTGCATGCCTAAACCATAGGCGTGGTCAGTATTGGAACAAAGCCAACACTGGGCCCACTTGATATCAAATTGGTAAGCTAATTAATAAAATTGATCAATTAAACCACCACTCACCCTCCCCTTAACCAGTTGTTATGCCAATTTATTTATGAACCCATGGAAATTGATTTATAACCCCCCTGGGAATAATCTGTCCTGAGAATCCCCTCACCCCTCCCCTTGCTCCTCCTCCACCCTTCTGGGAGAAGGGGCACTTTTGTCACTCCTCCCCAGTCCAGTTCTGAGCTTCCTTTCCACTCTCCTGGTAAATCCCCCAGCCCTCCCTCCCCTCCCTCCCACCCTCCCCCTCCCCCCTCCCCATTTGGAAATCAGAGGAAAAAAGCCCCAATCTGTGCTTGAGAGGAAGGATCTCAGGACATGAAATTCAGATCAATGTCAATAACAATATACTGTTCAATTCAATTTGTATATTTTTTATTTAATCACTTTTCAGGAAACAGGGCTCCTCCCCTCTCCAACTTTCGAATTGGTGGGGAAAAGGCTTGAGAGGAAGATGTTGTCTTTATTTTTGGTGGGAAATGTGATCAATTGACAAGATGTTGAGAGAGAAGTTTAATGTGCGTATTACCTAGTAGCATACAGCTGAAGACTGCACCCATTGCCTCCTACAGGAGGAATGGAAGGAGGTGATAACAGATGAGCGTAGGGGTAATACTTTTCAACAAATAATGGTGATGCACTTCGCAACCCGAGAATGTCTCCTGTACTGGCGCTACTCGTGTTTTTTGAAATGCCTGGTCAATCCACAGGGCAGGAGACAAATTTGTCCTATTCCACTACGCAGACAGAGTGAAACAGAGGTGTTCACCTTGGTGTATGGTTCGTGACTGAACTAGTTCACAGAGGGCACTCAAACAGGTTTTTCTCCCACCACTTCCATCGGGAACCAATACAAACACAGCATTCACCTCCTCCCCCACCTGAAAACTGGCAGGAGCCAGTATGAACACAGGAATGCTACATCCAGTCATCTCATCATGATGTGAGGGGGATGAAAGACAGATGCTATCTCAGTTGCAGTCAGTGGAAGAACCATGAAGTGTCAACAGAAGCAAGATCCTCATCCGCCTCTGTTTCGCAGATGCGGTGTAAAAGTAAGTACATCTGATGTAGTTCCATGGCCTTGTTCAACTCCATGTCTTTGTTTAGAGATTCTTATTGTTTCTTCTTCTTCTCCTTCTTCTTCTTCTTCTTCTTCTTCTTCCTCTTCCTCTTCCTCTTCCTCTTCTTTGTTCACCAGCCTCCAGCATATCTGGACTGGCAGTGAGTTCTGCCATGTCTTGACCATCAGTAACCATGGCCAGCTCATTGGGACCTACAGTAACTTGTAGCCTGTCGGGGCCAGCACCACCTTGGGATATTGTAGTGCACGTGACCAACATATTGGAACAGGACAACAACCTGCTTTCATTAATTTTTGTGATGAAGAAACTAAGCCAGTCCCCAGCTCTCAGGAGAATTACGCTCAGGGCCTACACCACACAGTGCAAGTCAGTACTGGTCTCTGACATATGCACCATCCCAGTACATTCCAGTATTGCTGAAAGGACAGAGTGTTCATGTGGTGGATGAGAAGCTGCCAGTTCCTCCCAGTGCTCTACTGCTTCTCACTTCAAGTTATAATTTAACAGCTAGTGGTTCAAAGTGCTTAAATATTTGTATAAAAGCATCAGTGGACAGTGACTGGCATGCTGTGTTAGAGACTGAAATTGCATTGAGAAGTGTTAATGTGCGGCTTACAGATTCGTTATGGGATGAACTGAGTCATTCAGAATCCTACATCAATCAACAAATGACCGAGTATTGTTGATCTCTTCCACCCCCTAGACATTTACTGTGCTGGCCTGACACTATCTATAACATCACTGTACAATGGCGCAGCACTCATTGCGAGATCTGGAGATTGATCTATTTACCTGTAACACTCCACCACTACAAACTTTTTCAGCGTAAGGATGGTGCCAACCCTTGTGTTGGAAATACTACCACTGGCTGCTGTTTAGTCAAACCTTCAGAGGAGGTCAGGTATCCAAGTAGGGAAGGAATTAGCATATTTCATCAAAATATAAGAGGTATTAGAGATAAAGTTAGTGAACTGCTTATAGATGTTTATTCTGACATTATTGGTATATTGGAGAACCACTTAAATAATTTAACAATTCAGTGGCTTCCTTTATCAGGATACAGATTAGCTGGCTGTTTTTTCAAGGAGTTTCTTGTGGAATGGAGGAGTGGCCATATGGTATTCTATTTGAGTCCATAGAAGTATCATGGCACTTCACTGAACAGATATTTGAATGTTGTGCAGGGGCAATTGAATTTAGTGAAACTAAACTTCTAATTGCTGTTGTTTATAGGTCCTCCAACTCTCACTTCACAGCATTTCTGCACAAGCTAGAGAGGGTTCTTGGTTCACTCTATAGGAAGTGCCAAAAATTAATTATATATGGTGACTTCAATATTAATTTTGTACACGATTTTTCAAGAAAAAGGATGCTGGTAGATCTCCTAAACTAATATGATCTGATGCAGACTTTTTTCCAAACAGGTTGCAGGGGAACAGTAGCACAGGCATAGGCAATATTTTTATTCATTCTTCATTATTAGGTGGGCATTCTGTTAGTAAAAGGGTGAATGGCCTTTCAGACAACAATCCACAAATTTTAACACTACAACGCTTTTGTACTCAAGCAAATCTAACATATAATTAAAACTACACTACTGGCCATTAAAACTGCTACAACAAGAAGAAATGCAGATGATAAACGGGTATTCATTGGACAAATATACTATGCTAGACCTGACATGTGATTACATTTTCACGCAATTTGGGTGCATAGATCCTGAGAAATCAGTACCCAGAACAACCACTTCTGGCCACAATAACGGCCTTGATACGTCTGGGCATTGAGTCAAACAGAGCTTGGATGGTGTGTACAGGTACAGCTTCCCACGCAGCTTCAACACGATACCACAGTTCATCAAGAGTAGTGACTGGCATATTGTGACAAGCCAGTTGCTTGGCCACCATTGACCAGATGTTTTCAGTTGGTGAGATATCTGGAGAATGTGCTGGCCAGGGCAGCAGTCGAACATTTTCTGTATCTGGAAAGGCCTGTACAGGACCTGCGACATGTGGTTGTGCATTATCCTGCTGAAATGTAGGGTTTCACAGGGATCAAATGAAGGGTAGAGCCACAGGTTGTAACACATCTGAAATGTAACATCCACTGTTCAAAGTGCCATCAATGTGAACAAGAGGTGACCAAGACGTGTAACCAATGGAACCCCATACCATCATCCCGAGTGATAGGCCAGTACGGCAATGACAAATACACACTTCCAATGTGCATTCACCGTGATGTTGCCAAAAATGTATGCGACCATCATGGTGCTGTAAGCAGAACCTGGATTCATCCGAAAAAATGACGTTTTGCCATTTGTGTACCCAGGTTTGTCGTTGAGTACACCATTGCAGGCGCTCCTGTCTGTGATGCAGCGTCAAGGGTAACCGCAGCCATGGTCTCCGAGCTGATAGTCCATGCTTCTGCAAATGTCATCAAACTGTTCGTGCAGATGGTTGTTGGCTTGCAAACATCCCCATCTGTTGACTCAGGGATCGAGACGTGGCTGCACGATCCGTTACAGCCATGCGGATAAGATGCCTGTCATCTCGACTGCTAGTGATACGAGACTGTTGGGATCCAGCACGGCGTTCCGTATTACCCTCCTGAACCCACCGATTCCATATTCTGCTAACAGTCATTGGATCTCGCAAACGCAAGCAGCAATGTCGCAATACGATAAACCACAATCGCGATGGGCTACGATCCGATCTTTATCAAAGTCGGAAACATGATGGTATGCATTTCTCCTCCTTACACAAGGCATCACAACAATGTTTCACCAGGCAACGCCAGTCAACTGCTGTTTGTGTCTGAGAAATCAGTTGGAAACTTTCCTCATGTCAGCACGTTGTAGGTGTCACCACCGGTGCCAGCCTTGTGTGAATGCTCTGAAAAGCTAATAATTTGCATATCACAGCATCTTCTTCCTGTCAGTTAAATTTTGCATCTGTACCACATCATCTTCATGGTGTAGCAGTTTTAATGGCCAGCAGTGTATGTAGGAAAGCAAATCCAGTGGCAATAGAGTTTTTTAAACCTCGTAAAGGAGCAAGAGTGGCATGATGTTTGTAGTGCTGATAACACAGATGATAAATATAATGCTTTCCTTAACACATTTCTCACGCTCTTTGAGAGTTGCTTTCCATTAGAACATTGTAAACGGAGTACTAGTAGTAAAAGGCAGCCTGGGTGGCTGACTAGTGGGATAAGGATATGTAGGACAAAGCAGGAGTTAGAAGTAGTCACAATCAAGCTACAGTAGCCCAGTAGAAACAGTTTTGAAAGGTGTTTAAAAATGTTATTAGGAAGGCAAAGAGTATGTGGTATGCAAATAGAATAGCTAATTCACAGGATAAAATTAAAACCACATGGTCAGTTGTGAAGGAAGTGTATGATCAGCAGCACAAGTTTGACGATGTGAAGTCAGTTTATATTAAAAATATTTTTGCTACCGAAAAGTCAGATATATGTACAGTATTTAACAATCATCTTCTGAGCATTGCTGGTGAATATAAGAAAGATTGAGTTTCTACAGGGAATCATATAACTCTTGGAAAACACCTTTCTGAGACTGATGTCTGGAATACTCCTCTGTGATACTGGCAAGGGGGAGATTGAGTCTATAATTAAATAACTGAAGACTAAGGACTCTCATGGCTATGATGGAGTGCCTAGCAGAATATTAAAGTACTGTGTTGCACATGTTAGCCCCATACTTAGTCATTTTTGTAATCTTTCCTTTATGAATGATCAGTTTCCTGAATGATTAAAGTACTCAGTAGCAAAGCTGCTTTATAAAAAGGAAAAGTTATAGAAAGTGCTGTGTACATAAGGATAATTGATCATTTTATTTCACATAATTTGCTATCACATGTACAGTTCGATTTTAGAAGTAGTTTAACAACTAAAAATGCTGTATTCTCTTTTCTCTGTGATGCACTGGATGGATTAAAGAAAAGGTTTCGAATGCTAGGCATCTTTTTTGCTTTAACTAAGATGTTTGATTGTGCTGATTACAAAATATTGCTGCAGAAGTTGGACCATTATGGAATATGGTGAGTAGCAAACAATTGGTTCACTTCTTACTTTAATAGCAGACACCAGAAAGTGCTGAGAATGGCTGTGATGTGGGGTCTGAATGGGGTACAGTCAAATGGGGGTTGCCCCAGAGGTCAGTGTTTGGGCCACTCCTGTTCCTTATTTATGTACAAGGTATGTCCTCCAATATTTTGATAATTCTAAAATATTTCTGTTTGCTGATGACACTAGCTTGATAGTAAAAGATGTTGTGTGTAACAATGACTCTGTTTCAAATAGTGCAGTTCATGTCATAAGTTCACGGCTTGTAGAAAATAAACAAATGGTAAATCACAGTAAGACTCAGTTGTTACAGTTTCCAACACAGAATTCAACAAAACCCGATGTTTTAATTTCACAGAATGAGCATATAATTAGTTCAAATTTGTAGGTATTCAGATAGGTAGTAAACTGTCGTGGAAAGCCCTTGTACAGAATCTTGTTCAAAGACTTAATGCTGTCATTTTTACTATTCAAACGGTATCTGAAATGAGTGACCGTTTGACATGAAAATTAGTCTACTTTGCTTATATCTTGTGGTATTATATTTTGGGGTAACTTTTTCCATTCTCGAAGGACATTTTTGGCTCAGAAATGGGCAGTTCAGGCAATAAGTGGTGCAATTTCATGAACCTCTTGTCGACCCCTGTTTACTAGTCTGGGTCTTCTAACATTGGCGTCTCAATATATTCTTTACTGTCATTTCTTATTAACAATATCACCTTATTCCCAAGAGTTAGCAGCTTTCACTTAGTTAATACTAGACAGAAACCTAGTCTGTATTTTGATTGTACTTAACTCTTTTGCAGGAAGGTGAGCAGTATACTGCTGCATCTTAGTAGTAACCAACACGCTTTCAAATCGAAACTGAAGAGTTTTCTCATGGACCACTCCCATTCTGTTGAGTTACTTGAAAAATTAAGCTGATTCCTATGGTATATTGTTGATTGCATTTACGTAAACATAAGGCTTGACTTTTTTGGGTTCATAAGCTTTTTATTTTATCTGTTATTACTTTTATGTTGTAATTTCAAGTACTGACACATTCCATGACCTTTGATATTTGCTACTCAATTTGGTCCTACAGAACCACACATATAAATAAATAAATAAAACAAATAAAATAAATAAACTGTGTGTGAAGACTTGTGAACTATCATCCTACGTATAGTGTGCATGCAGACGATTTAGCATGCTGCACATGTTTCAAAAGACTAAGCAATAGGAACCCCCATCAGTTTTAGAGAAAAACACACTAAATACATAAGATATCTTCATTTGCTATTAGTGTGCAGGTGTGAAGATTTTTTTTTAAGTAGTGCATG
Organism: Schistocerca piceifrons; assembly: GCF_021461385.2. NCBI lineage: Eukaryota > Metazoa > Arthropoda > Insecta > Orthoptera > Acrididae > Schistocerca > Schistocerca piceifrons. Next base: position 576,686,214 of record NC_060143.1, read on the forward strand.
CATCCTGTACATGACTGTCAATTAAAAATATGTATATTACCACAAATTATGTTTTCGTTTTGTTCATACCTCTCATAACAATGTTACTGCTAACAGCATTTCCACTGCAATGTCTACAATACTGCAGCTGTACCACATGTCATCACCACAGTTAACATCTTCAGTCATTATTAAACTGAATGATAGATGAAACTTTTCATATGTATATATATATCATGTAGCTTAGATGACAACGAGTTTCTATAAAAACCCACTGCACATCAAAACCTGCTTTAGTCGGTACCATTGTGGGGTGGATGATACATAAGGACATTGTTTTAAATGATGGTGCAGAAGGAGACAAGAATATGAAGAAGAATGGGATACTCCTACCTTATAACATACGAACAATAATTATAGGTTATTCCAGCTGTGGCACAATAATGTTCTCGTGTGTCTGCTAACATACCCAGATGGAGTCCACTTTGAGCATGTATGTGTATTTTCAGAAACACTGGTTCATACCAAGTATCAGTTACTGCAAAAGAAACTTCAAAGTGTCAATGGTGTAACTTACAAAACATTCAGTCAAAGCAGCCATATCCCTCCACCAGAAAAAGTACAGCCAAACACCATGTTCATATTTAATTATGTTGCTGTGGAATACCAAAATCAAATTCTGTAATATTTTGGTTCTGGTCGTCATATGGTTGTTGATGCATTTTATTTGTGTCAGACATATTCCAGAATCCCAAAACAGTTGGTGAGGGATAATGCAAATCTCATTACAGCTTTCAGACTAGGCAATCTAAATCATATTTACCAGGGGCATGTAGGAACTGATGTCATTCAATGATTTTGCAGAGAGATGCACAGATTGCTGTAATCACACACAGTACAGGTTTCTTGTTATTGATAAATCAAGAAAATTGAATGACAGTAGGTATAGATGGAATTCCAGGAGTTTCTTTATATATAGCCATGAAAAACGTGGTGAGTATGTTAGTTTGCATCACACCATGAACAAGTTGGCACTTATGTCAGGCACTCAGCCTGAGAGGATGGATCTATACATAGATGGACAATTTCAGTCTCTCAAATGTGAAATTAAGGAGCTAGAGACGCATGCCCAGACCCTTCTGAGACTGATCAACGAATTAGGTGTCACGTTTAAGGAACTATATACTTACGCCCAGACCATTCTGAGCAAGAAAGTAGATGACTTAGCTGGAAGTGTTGATGGAATTGGATGGAATGTATATAATATGCACTCTGTAAAGGAGTCTGCTTAATACATAACAAGGTGTCAACTAAAGGTATGGTCCTCATGCTGTGCAAGAAATGTTACAACTGCTAATGTTGGGACATTTGGATTGAGAGCAGACACTGAGATAAAACTTCAAACCAGTTACTGAATTTCTTCATGAACTCTCAGCGAAACTAGACAATGACAATGGCACTGCTTATTTCATTAACCATCACAGCAATGCTAGGATAGATAAAATATTGGTGTTAATTGTAAAAAACCATACATGTTAGGTACACAGCCTAAAAAAAGGCAATACAGATAGGTGACAGGGAATTTCAAAGAACAATTGGTCTAATAAACCTCATTTTCTGAAATCATTCAAAAATTGTAAATTATTCATCCAAAGATCTGGAGATGTAGGGTGAAATACAGCAACTGACTGGTGTACATAGGAAAGGGGGAAACTGCCACACTGCAAAATAAAGATTATAAAACCGATATTAAATGCTAAATATAGCATTGGTGATGGTATTGACATCCTGCATAAGTCAGCAATCAAGCTCCACAGAATACATACTATGAAGATCCCAATGAGCTAACAGATCGACTGCGACTGCTCATGGCATTGCTGCTGGTGGTAATATTGCTCTTTCTAAAGAGGTTGTTTCAATAATCTCTGAGCTTAGATAGGGAGGTGTAATTGAATAAGTGTACAGACAGTAGTTTCAGAACTGCAGAAACCAGCACCCAAAACATACCCTCGTAGGCATGTTATGATTAAAAGTTTTAACAACTTATGTTAGGCTGATCTTTTAGATGTGAGGGAATATTCACGCGTGGATAATGGCTTCTAATACATTTTAATAGTTATTGATATACACTCCTAATTTGCCTGGGCATTACCAGTTAAAATAAAAATTGAGGTTCTGCCACAGAGGTATTTTAGCATTTGGTCCAGACAAGGACAAATTGATGCTCAGACAACCTCCAAACTAATAATGTTGGAGAGTTTTACAATAGATATATCATGACCATGACTCAGCATTCCCTCACCTGAAGGCAAATATCATGGAAATTCTGAACAGAGCAATAAAAGGTCAAACGGATGCATTTCAATCTTTGCAGCTCTTTCAAATGGATAGATATCCTTCCAGAAATAATTGCAAGTTATAATTGAACCAAACACACCACAATAAAAATGAGACCAATCAATATGTGATAACGGACTCATGCATACGATATACCATCGTATTGAAATGCTTGATTCATGTAAACAGAAAGTTAATGTGGTAGATTTGGTTGTTGTTGTTGTTGTTGTTGTTGTTGTTGTCTTCAGTCCTGAGACTGGTTTGATGCAGCTCTCCATGCTACTCTATCCGGTGCAAGCTTCTTCATCTCCCAGTACTTACTGCAACCAACATCCTTCTGAATCTGCTTAGTGTATTCATCTCTTTGTCTCCCTCTACGATTTTTACCCTTCATGCTGCCCTCCAATGCTAAATTTGTGATCCTTTGACGCCTCGGAACATGTCCTACTAACTGGTCCCTTCTTCTTGTCAAGTTGTGCCACAAACTCCTCTTCTCCCCAATTCTATTCAATACTTCCTCATTAGTTATGCGATCTACCCATCTAATCTTCAGCATTCTTCTGTAGCACCACATTTCAAAAGCTTCTATTCTCTTCTTGTCCAAACTATTTATAATCCATGTTTCACTTCCATACATGGCTACACTCCATACAAATACTTTCAGAAACGACTTCTTGACACTTAAATCTATACTCAATGTTAACAAATTTCTCTTCGTCAGAAACGCTTTCCTTGCCATTGCCAGTCTACATTCTATATCCTCTCTACTTCGACCATCATCAGTTATTTTGCTCCCCAAATAGCAAAACTCCTTTACTACTTTAAGTGTCTCATTTCCTAATCTAATTCCCTCAGCATCATCCGACTTAATTCGACTACATTCCATTATCCTCGTTTTGCTTTTGTTGATGTTCATCTTATATCCTCTTTTCAAGACACTGTCCATTCCGTTCAACTGCTCTTCTAAGTCCTTTGCTGTCTCTGACAGAATTACAATGTCATCGGCGAACCTCAATGTTTTTATTTCTTCTCCATGGACTTAATACCTACTCCAAATTTTTCTTTTGTTTCCTTTACTGCTTGCTCACTATACAGATTGAATAACATCGGGGAGAGGCTACAACCCTGTCTCACTCCCTTCCCAACCACTGCTTCCCTTTCATGCCCCTCGACTCATAACTGCCATCTGGTTTCTGTACAAATTGTAAATAGCCTTTCGCTCCCTGTATTTTACCCCTGCCACCTTCAGAATTTGGAAGAGAGTATTCCAGTTAACATTGTCAAAAGCTTTCTCTAAGTCTACAAATGCTAGAAATGTAGGTTTGCCTTTCCTTAATCTAGCTTCTAAGATAAGTCGTAAGGTCAGTATTGCCTCATGTGTTCCTATATTTCTACGGAATCCAAACTGATCTTCCCCGAGGTCGGCTTCTACCAGTTTTTCCATTCGTCTGTAAAGAATTTGCATTAATATTTTGCATCCGTGACTTATTAAACTGAATGTTCGGTAATTTTCACATCTGTCAGCACCTGATTTCTTTGGGATTGGAATTATTATATTCATCTTGAAGTCTGAGGGTATTTCACCTGTCTCATATATCATGCTCACCAGATGGTAGAGTTTTGTCAGGACTGGCTCTCCCAAGGCCGTCAGCAGTTCTAATGGAATGTTGTCTACTCCGGGGGCCTTGTTTCAACTCAGGTCTTTCAGTGCTCTGCCAAACTCTTCACGCAGTATCGTATCTCCCATTTCATCTTCATCTACATCCTCTTCCACTTCCATAATATTGTCCTCAAGTACATCACCCTTGTATAGACCCTCTATATACTCCTTCCACCTTTCTGCTTCCCTTCTTTGCTTAGAACTGGGTTTCCATCTGAGCTCTTGATATTCATACAAGTGGGTCTCTTTTCTCCAAAGGTCTCTAATTTTCCTGTAGGCAGTATCTATCTTACCCCTAGTGAGATAAGCCTCTACATCCTTACATTTGCCCTCTAGCCATCCCTGCTTAGCCATTTTGCACTTCCTGTCGATCTCATTTTTGAGACGTTTGTATTCCTTTTTGCCTGCTTCACTTACTGCATTTTTGTATTTTCTTCTTTTGTCAATTAAATTCAGTATCTCTTCTGTTACCGAAGGATTTCTTGTAGTCCTCGTTTTTTTACCTACTTGATCCTCTGCTGCCTTCACTACTTCATCCGTCAGAGCTACCCATTCTTCTTCTACTGTTTTTTTCCCCCCATTCCTGTCAATTGTTCCCTTATGCTCTTCCTGAAACTCTGTACAACCTCTGGTTTAGTCAGTTTATCCAGGTCCCATCTCCTTAAATTCCCACCTTTTTGCAGTTTCTTCAGTTTTAATCTACAGTTCATAACCAAAAGATTGTGGTCAGAGTCCACATCTGCCCCTGGAAATGTCTTACAATTTAAAACCTGGTTCCTAAATCTCTGTCTTACCATTATATAATCTATCTGATACCTTCTAGTATCTCCAAGATGATTTGGTAGATAGCTCAAAACAGAAGGCAACATTTGAAAAGTCACTCCTTAGAAACTGGTCAGGTGAGATATTCACAGTTTCCAAAATGCAGAGAGCAAAGCCCAGAACTTACGTCTTAAAGGAAGCAGTGGCACTGAAATTTCAGGATGCTTTTACACACAGGAAAAGCAAAAGAGCTCAGAGCCACATGTACTTCTCATAGAGCATGTCCTAATACACGAAGGTGCAACACAAAACACTGGACTGACACTGACGATTTGCTCTATAACAGGTGCACATAACACAGCCAGCACAGCAGCATAACATGCATGATACAAGCCACGTTGTAGGAGGTGGTGGTGTTCTCGACAAACTTCCAGTCCAACTGCACATTCCTGGGTATAACCACTGAAAACCTGGTACAAGGCTTCAAAAATGGTCAGCTCATGGTGATAAGGGGACCAAGCTGCTTGATAAGTTGTGTTTAGAACACGACATTGCATACGCAAAACAAAGATCGCCCAGGACGGCACGCTGCTGATCAAATTTTAACTGATAAAGCCAAGCCAATATCTGCGAGAAAGGATACTGGTATAGATAGGGCAGCACATTGTAACATTTGAAGTTGATAAAACCATGCATGGTAAAATTAAGTTTGGCTTGGGTGTGAATTTCAAGGAAGTTATGAACGCCGAAAGCCGTGCACTGAAGAAGGTAACAATGAAGAAGAAGAAGAAGAAGAAGAAGAAGAAGAATCCAGGACAGGAGTGTTTAAAAAACTGTATCCTGACACTGATGTGTGCAGCTAAAAGCACCCTGTAGCATAAAGGACCAGTTCAAGCACCCCGGATTCTGTCGATACTCAAGACATCTGGCAGATTTATTCCCTTCCTCATTCCTGTCCTCATAAGTCTCCCAGTGATGGGGTGCTGTGGCTGTTACCAAAACAGTCAAGAACACACAGAACTCCCACGAGCAGATAGAGGAAACAAGAAGACATAACCACATGACCAAAGCAACAGCCACCAGAAGAAGATTAGATTTTAGATTAGATTTACTTTCATTCCAATTGATCCGTAGTGAGGAGGTCCTCCAGGATGTGGAACATGTCAGAAAAACAACAATACATGACAAATATTTAAACTAAAACAAATAAGCTAATGTACCATTCCACAGGTCCCAAGTGGAATGATCGTCATTTTTTAATGAACACTAAGAGTCATTTTACAAATACTATTGCACTGAATTTAAAATAAAAAAGTTTTATATTTATTTATAAGGTAAGAAACATGTAATACAACTACTGTAATACTTATTTACAATGAACACATTACTGCACTGAAATGGTGCAGAAGTTAGATTATACTTACACACACACACACACACACACACACACAAATTTTCAGTGAACACATTACTGCACTGAAATTGTGCAGAAGTTATGTTGTACTTATATACAAATCAGTTGGTTTTCCTCAGAAATTCATCAATGGAGTAGAAGGAGTTGGCCACCAATAAATCCTTTAGGCTTCTCTTAAACTGAATTTCATTGGTTGTTAAGCTTTTTATGGCTGCTGGCAAGTTATTGAAAATGTGTGTTCCTGAATAATGCACACCTTTTTGTACAAGACTAAGTGACTTTAAATCCTTGTGAAGATTATTCTTATTTCTAGTATTGATTCCATGAATTGAGCTGTTGGTTTGAAAAAGTGATATATTTTTAATGACAAATTTCATTAAGGAATAAATATATTGGGAAGCTGTAGTTAGTATCCCTAGTTCCCTAAACAGGCTTCTGCAGGATGTTCTTGAGTTCACACCACATATAATTCTTACTGCACGTTTTTGTGCCCGGAAAACTTTAGCTTGGCTTGATGAATTACCCCAGAAAATAATCCCATATGACATTATGGAATGAAAGTAAGCATAGTATGCCAGCTTTTTCATTTTTATATCCCCTATGTCTGACAAAATTCGCATTGCAAACAGAGATTTGTTAAGACGCTTCAGCAGTTCTGTGGTGTGCTCCTCCCAGTTGAATTTATTATCAAGCTGTAATCCCAAGAATTTAACACCGTCCACTTCTTCTATCTTCTTGTCATCATATGTTAGACATATACTCTTGGGACACCCCTTACAAGTTCTGAACTGCATGTAGTGTGTTTTTTCAAAGTTTAGTGACAAAGAATTGGCTAGGAACCAGTGATTAATGTCTACAAATATTTTATTGGCTGATCTTTCTAAGACTACACTTGATTTGCTATTTATTGCAATGTTTGTATCATCAGCAAACAAAACAAACTTGGCATCTGGTAATGTTACTGATGAAAGGTCATTGATATACACAAGAAAAAGTAAGGGCCCCAAAATGGAACCTTGTGGGACCCCACATGTAATTAGTTCCCAGTTGGATGATGCCTGATAGCTTGATACATGTCTCTTTCCTAATAACACCCTTTGTTTCCTGCCAGAGATATAAGATTTGAACCATTTTGCAGCATTTCCTGTTACACTATAATATTCTAGTTTACTTAAAAGGATATTGTGATTTACACAGTCAAATGCCTTTGACAGATCACAAAATATACCAGTTGCCTGCAATTTTTTGTCTAATGAATTAAGTACATTTTCACTGTAAGTGTAGATAGCCTTCTCAATATCAGAACCTTTTAGAAATCCAAACTGTGACTTTGACAGTATGTTATTTGAGATAAGATGGTTATAAAGACGACTGTACATTACTTTTTCGAAAATTTTTGAGAATGCTGGCAACAGTGAAATTGGACGGAAATTTGATGCTATTTCTTTATCTCCCTTCTTAAACAGTGGCTTAACTTCAGCATATTTCAGCCATTCGGGAAATATTCCACTGATAAACGACTGGTTACACAGATAGCTTAATATGTTACTTAGCTCAGAATCATATTCTTTAATTAACTTTGTTGATATTTCATCATACCCACTAGATGTTTTTGATTTTAAAGATTTTATGATGGACATTATTTCTGTTGGGGTAGTGAGGGTCAAATTCATATTATGGAAGTTACTTGAAATGTCTGGTCTAAGGTAATCCATAGCAGCATCTACCGAACCTGACAACCCCATCTTTTCAGTAACAGTTATAAAATGTTTGTTAAAAAGTTCTGCAACACTATACACATCTGTCACCAATGCATCATTTACTCTTAATGCTATTTGTTCCTCTTCATGTCTGGTTCTACCGGTCTCCTCCTTCACTATATCCCATATTGTCTTTATTTTGTTATCTGATATGACTATCTTTTCCTTGTAATATATTTGCTTTGACATCCGTATTACAGTCTTTAATATTTTGCAGTATTTCTTATAATGTGCTATAGCATCAACATTGGAAATGTTTCGGATTGACAGATACAGTTTTCTTTTTGTTTTACAAGATACCCCTATTCCTCGAGTAATCCATGGCTTCTTTGTAGACTTTGCTCTAACCTTGGTAAGTTTTGGGGGAAAGCAGTGTTCAAATAAGGTAAGCACTTTATTAGCAAAAATGTTATATTTTTCATTCATGCCATGAGCACTGTAAACATCAGTCCAGTGAATGTCTCTGAGGAGTGTCCTAAAATAATCAATTTTTGGCTTACTGATTACCCTCTTGAGCTCAGATTTAACAGATTTTATATCCTGTTCAGTATTAACATTTAACAGAAGGAACTGCATGTCATGGTCTGAGAGGCCATTGACTATTGGTTTTGTAATATAATTTTGTTCATTTGACTTTTCTATAAAGATATTATCAATGGCTGTTTGTGAGCAAGTGGTTATCCTAGTGGGGAACTTTACTGTCGGAATTAAGTTGAATGATAGTGTTACTAACTCAAATAGGTTCTTATTGGGAGAGTCTTTAAGGAAATCTACATTGAAATCACCAGCAACCACTATTTCTTTGTTTTTGGTTGTTAAATGGGCCAGTACAGCTTCAAGGTGGTTTACAAACAGATTAAAGTTACCTGCAGGTGCTCGATATACACTTAATATTATGAAAGATTTTTTGTGAAAATCTAATTCTGTTGCACATGCTTCCATATGCTGTTCTAGGCAAAATTTATGAATGTCTATGTTCTTAAATTTATGACAGTTCCTGATTAATGTGGCAACTCCTCCTTTCTCTATTTCTGATCTACAATAGTGAGATGCTAACCTAAACCCTGTAACACTTAAAAGTTCTATACCAGTGGTCACATGATGTTCAGAGAGGCAGATTATGTCAGCTGGGTTTGAAGACTCTAATTCATCTATGCAGATAGTTAATTCATTAATTTTATTTCTCAGTCCTCGAATATTTTGATGCAATAAAGATAGCTGACATTTCACATTGACTGACTTAAAATTGGATGGAGTTAAAATATCTGCTGACAGTTGAAAATTCTTAACCAATGGCTGTTTATGTTGATGTAATAAGCTGGAATTATGTTTTTTGATTTCTTTCTCAAACTGAAGGTTTGTCTCAGTTCTAACCTCTCTTAAAATTTGTTTTCTTTCTGTCCTCCCTACCCTAAAAAAGGGTCTTTTCTGAATCCTATAACCACTGGTATTTTACCACTCATGACAGTGCCTCCCCCCTTTAACTTTCCTGCTATTTCCCCAGCCAATTTACCCTGAAAGCATTCAAGAAAGAACTAGGTCTCTCTATAAATAAATAAAAAAATCCCATTAGCTATATTATAGGATAGACCATTTACAAATACAGATCAGCTCAAGTCTATTAGGAAAAAATCAGCCTTCCAAGTGTGTTTATACAGGGTACATTACTGAAGAGCATGTGGATATCTGGAGAATATGGAATTGTGAATTTAGATATTGTAGATATTGCTGGGAGTCAAGGCGTGTATTAAGAACATCCACTCGTCAGTCGAGGATCAGATGCAATGTCGTTTACTCTTACTTTAAAAGAACGATCATCAGTATCACTTCCCTCCAACTGGTTTAACCAATGGAGAGTGGAGTACTGTGCTGATTTGAGTGACACAACAGCAATGCAAATATCACAGAGGCTAACAAACATCATCTAGGAATTAATAGTGGAAAATAAATTGTGGAAATAGAACTTGATGCATGTCAAATTTATGATCGAAACGACTTTTTAAAATGGTCTAGGAAAGAGATTGTGCTACATGCAAACATCAGCACATTTAAATCTGAAATAAAGACACTGAATGCAACAATTGACTAAAAGGAAAGATTCAGTAAGAGGGCCACTGGGTTTCACAAAAGGACGGGTTTTGAAGAAGGACCCTAATAAATTTTATGGATCTGACCAGTCAGTGGATATAGTTCCTGTCAGCACAATCCGTTTCAAGGATAACATTGAATCAAACTCCTATCTCAACAATATATTGATTCATGCAATTTACGGATTATTCCCATCAGTTGGAACAGAGTAAAAGATCATTGAGACCCCTGTTTACGTCCCAGTAACAATACAGACATTGGACTGTCCAAAGCTCCATATTGTGGACTAGGATAACCAACTCATAGACTTTTGAGGCACAATGACGTCGGGTTCGATATAATTAGCAAAATGGAATATGACAAACATATTATATGGCAGGAATACTTCTCACATAAACCTTATCCCTTAACCACATTTAATAAGAATGCTGAAATTTGGAGTGCCGCCAAATACTAAGACGCTTTAACCCTCCCATGTGAGAGTTTCATAGATCTTGATGGATCATTTACGAAAAGGGATGGTATTGCTACAGTGTCATTGAACTTTAAATTTACCGGTAATATTGTATTTCAAGAGATACGATTTGAACTTAATAGGGTCGAGCTTGACTATATATACAATGTAGGCACAGCGTCAACTCTTAAAAGGTGTGTTTCTGTTTTCTCCCTTGTATTTTAATGATTTATCAAATGCTGGATGGTTCATACATGAGGCAGTGTGTAGAACAGTAGAAGAGTACAATAGACTTACTGCACATAAATCTTTAAAATTGCTTGTAGGGTACTTTGAGGACATGCAGTGATCTGTTCTAAATGCTAAACAGGAACTTACTCAGATATAGAGTGCAACGAATAACCAGTCTTATATTCAAGGGGCCCAAAAGGAGAACGAGGTCACCATCAGTAAAATAATATGGAAAATGCCACATATCACTGTATTAGATGAGCAGAGTTTGAAGTTCTTAAAAGTTTCAAATGCCAGGGTATTTCTACCATCCTCTTCCCATTCATGGGAGGTTTTTGAGTACCCAGTGCTACAGACAGCGAGTAGACAAACATGGGCTACTAAAACCTCTGCTCAATTGGAGACACTCAGATTCATTAAACTTGCTTTTCAGACCAATAGAAGAGGTAATATTGCAAATAATTCCGCCAAATTTGACAATTTCATGTTAACTACTGCCAGAGTCTACCTGAACTCTGACATCTACCTGTATAATAATGTACACCTGCAGTGTAATGAGAATGTATACAGCCTAGCATATGACATGTATGCAAGGTTCCATGATTCTTAGTGTGAAAGAGAGGAAAGATATCTACTCAGCTCACAGAAATTCAAGAAACTGCCATCAATCATCGTAACAGACTGCTGAAAACAGAATGAGATAATTAAATGTGGACCTTTAGATGTACAGATTGAATTTGACTCTTCAGCAAATTTCCCAGAACACACTGCAGTGTATGCTCTAGTTGTACATGATCATGTGATTAACTATTGTCCGCTCACCAGTGTTGTGCAAAGAGCTGTACAAGTGAACAGGTGCTGTGCCATATTCAAAGCATTTCACAATGGCACCTCAAGGCATGCACATCATTGCAGTCGCTCAGGGTTTCAATGCTGGTCAGTGTAAACAGTTCATATTCAAAGATGTGGCATTCATAGTGTACACAGAAGATGCTGGTATTATTCGACCACACAAATACCATCATCTGTGTCAAAGTAGAGGAGGAGATCATAAGGATGTGTTGAACCTTCAAGTTTGCTGCCATTCAAGACCTGTGATTCTATGGGCTCCTGCTCTCCATTGGCTCAAGAAGAAGAAGAAGTGTGAAAATACTGTCGGCTTATGAAAATGTAAAGATAGTTTTAAGTTGGATGAAAAATAAAGAAATTGTTACCTCACTGTCTGCATATGATTTCTTTCCACCCTGCTCGCACCTTGATACTACATCTGCTATTTTTTTGAAGTGCTGATGATATAATTTTCTCTTTCTCTTTTTTCTCTTTCTCAAGCAGACATGATCATATGCTTCCTGATCTCATAAAGCCAATTTGTGCTGCATCATAGGTGTAATCCCATGCAACCATTCTATATATTTTGTTATCTTCCATGTTAAGCTTCACCCTCATGTTCTGAACTGGATAGGTTTTTTTGTAAATAACAACAAAGACTTATTGTAACAAATTTCTTCATTTATTCAACTCTTACATATGAAATTTGATTCCTGAGATACAATTTGGTTGCAATATTCAATCCAGAGAAACATTTTTTACAAAATAACAAAAAATTTCACTAGCTGAAATATTTACATTTTCGGATGTATAAGTCTACATTAAAAACCAATGTAGAGATACTTTTATTCTTACACTACAACTAAATTCCTCAGTCTCAACAGCAGCAATTTAATGGTTGTTACACAACAACTTTTATGGACCATGAGCTTTGTACACATACATCTTCACTCAAAAACTAATCAGAATTGGACAGCTAGCAACAGATGAAACTTAAGTAAACAATTACATTTACATGACGTGCAAGGTGAATATTTGTGTCATACAATTTTTTTGTCAATGCACATGGTGTTTAAATATTTTACACGTACAATTCCTGTCTATTGACGACCCCCCCCCCCCCCCCCTCCCTCTCATTCAGAGTCCCCTACCCTCTCGCTGCATGTGAATAGTCCGAGTATGGGAGAATTTCAGTTCCGCAATCACAAATGACCCTTTTTATCATCATGAGGCGACAGTCCAATTTTAGACTGCAGCACAGTTTACATCTGGTGTCCTCTCAATTAAACGCTAGTTTGCCCTACCATATGTGACAACTGCAGTGCAGCACAGCACACACTGCTGTACAGACAGTGCAAGTAGTCTTTGATAGAGAGGGCTCTCAATGCTGTACTATGCACACCCTAAGCCCAACCCTGGATGGCACCTCCCAAGGTGCAATGCATGTACGTTTTTGCTCACTGACCTACAAAATCTACAATCTGTGACCCATTTGCCTCGTCTCATTAGGCTTATGACCTCCTTGTTCTGTGGAACTAAACTGTAAGGATTATCGGCTGTGTATGAAGACGTTTTTAATTATTTTTGCAAACTCATAATCAAAGCAGTATATGCAGAATTTGGATAGGTGTAGTGCTCACATTGTAAATTCTCCTTAGTTTGCAAAAGATTGAATAATTCATTAATTTAAAAAGGATTTATCTCAAAGTCACACATCCTGTAAGCCCTAAGTGTTGTATTCAAATCAATAAACTCCTTCAATCAGGGGGATTGCTTGAAGGAGACAGCCCAGGTGATTCTAGCCAGTTTCATCCACAATCTGAGGCACTGCAGGAGATTATGGTAGTAAATAATGTATCTCACCTTATTCCCCATTATTATCATCAACTTGCACATGGAGCTTCTTTGTGGAAATAGCTCCTCCAGACACAGTGGCAAATTGGCATATGTGCCATGCAGACTAACAGGGTATGTGAATTTTGCCTCCACCACATACCCCACATCAGACTCAGCCACCTTACCATCGATTTTTCCACCTAATTCCTTGCATCCTTCTTTGGGCACCCATCAAAACTCACCACTTGGTACTGATTGTTGCATGGCATGCCTGTAAAGGTTCTTGACATCCAAGTACGTGATGTAACTCTAATCAAGGGATGTGTTGAACCTGTCACTCATACATGGATTATTTACCATGATGTGACTATGGACACATTGACAAAGTCTCCCACGGATATCTCATTCAAAGAGGCACTGCATTTAATTGCAGGATACCATGGGCAATGCACAACCTTGAGGAACTCTGTTTCCAGAACAGGAAGGCACACTTTCAGAAACCCTGCAGGGTTAGGGTACCCCTCTGATCATACTCAATCCTAGTGAATGAGATTCACTCCTCAAAGGCACCCACAAGCGCCGAGTATTCTAATTGCAGTATGGAGTTACTAATCAGACGTCATTCACTAAAAAGATGGAGGAGGGAACTGATCCTAGCCACAGGATTATTACTATTACTATAAATAGAACTAGACGACGAATATGCTGCTATTGCTTCCGCTAGCTCTGATGAGGAGCAGTTCAGGTGAGAACTTGGGCGACAAGGAGATTGCGCACTATGATCAGCCTGGCTGTGGCTGCAGAGATGGTCGTTGCCACAACCCTTAGCCCATTGCCGGAAGGAAGGTGGCCTATGGGCGCCAGGGCATAGCTGGTACAGGGGAGGGGGAGGCTACAATTGCTGCAGCTTCCTGCACCATGACGAGTGATGTCTTACATGGCTGTGCATGCCACACAGGACCTCATCTGGATGGTTGTTTCTTTGTCGCCCTCTATACCCATGGCATGATGTATTGTGGTGAGGCACCTGCTGGCAAGAGAAGAATAATGAAAAGAACTTAAGTATAACGTTCTAGACATTGCTTGCTGCTGCTACTGCAAGTAAATCATTATAAGCAGTTATTATACGTAAGCACTGTGAATATGTGTATAAATTACCTATATCGTTCTGACTCCGTGACATACTCCTCAGGTCATTGGGAATCACCTCTGCCATCTCCTCACACCGGTGCAGCTCTGTATCCATTTCCTCCACCCATTCTGGTATATCTTCATTCTCACCTGAACCACCATGGCTCCACTGATCCAACTCCCTTGGGCATCTACGTATTAATTTAATAAAATAAAAACGTGTACACACACAAAACTAAGAATTATTTTTAGAATGTACACTCACACGATAGTTGCGATGTGGAGGGTATCACAATCTCTACCCTTCCCTGCTCCTCTTCCTCAAAATTATCTACAACAACAAAGAATATGTGTCAGACAACAACATTCCAGCTGATGTACAATTTGATAGATATACACTGAAAGAATATGATGAAGACATATTCAATACTACAAAATTCTTAGTGACAAATGTAAAAAAAGAAATATTTACATTTATCAATTTGAATATGTACTTACTCAGTAATTCTCCTTGCCTAGGGCGTTTGCCACTGGCGTTGCTGCTATTTTCTGCTACTGACCACTTCATGGTAGATGCACTACCAAAAACTCTACACACTAAACAAGGACACCAGAACATAATCCGAGACTAGAGCACAATGAGGACAACTGGGGGTTGGATAAGCTTTATATACCTTTACTGACTCAACATTAGCCAATAGGATAGCAGTATTTGCGGACAACACCTTAGCCTACGGGGTTGAGGTGTAGGTGTTACAACAATAAGAAGTGACCACTGAAGGGAGAGTGGAGGTAGTTTCCCAGGTATTGAATGTCAATGGATTCCGCCATCCTCTGCTTTGTCTGACATGAAGTATGTACTTGAGATAGTGCACGTCTCCTGAGACCAAACACAGTCACTGATTCCCCGGCATAAAATATCAAGAGATGCCACCATCCGATGCGTTGTTCGGGGTCGAGAGGTCAAAGGAGACCAACATCCGGTATCAAGCATTTCTCAGGGATTAAGACGCAGGCTGGCTGTGTGGTTCCGATGGTGACACTCGCAGTGCCCTCTGACTGACCGTATTGTGAAGTACTACTCGCTACTCAGTATGCATTGGCCTGCCTTCGTGATCGTGTGTGTTGTGTGGAACCAGTGAAGGAGGGTGCTTGTGTTCTCAAACGTCAGTGCATCCAAGACCTCTTATATATTTAGCACTATGGCGATTCCTTTTCCGAAATTTAATTACTTGATTTGCAAAATGTATGTGTGATTCTAATGTGTATGTGTGTTGCATTATGATCCATTGTTTACGAGTGGTGGTGAGTAGCGGTATTTTAACTACAATTTTGATGTGGAATTAGAGCAGTGAGGCAACTCCCATCAGTTGTGTTAGCATATATTGAACCATGATCAAAGTGTGTTTGAAGCACCAGGGCTGTAGGGTAATTGTCAGTCCAGTTTTCCAGAAAATTCTTCCAGCAGCGATTGTAGGACAGTTGTGAGTGTTGTGGACTAGGAGCACATAGCAATGTCTCATTACAAAAAATCTATGTTTGCTTGGGTGTACAAGGTAGCTGTTTTATCACCTTAAAGTTTGTTGCCTTAGTATGTTGGAGGGAAACTTTCAGGGTGTATGTCAGATGCTGAAGGGGGTCGCTGCAGGATAATACCCTTTAATTTATTATTTTGCATTCGATATGCCAGATGCCTTACAGTACTATAAACGTTCAGTATGGGAAACATAATTAACATGCAAAAGTAACAAAACATTATTCATTATAAATTTAGTTATATATATTACAGTACTTATAAACCGGTAGGGCATATATGTTGTAATCTATCAAAAGAATTAACAATTGAACAGAAACACTTAAATTACAAAGCCAACAAATGGCACAGTCTGTAAGTCTACGCAGATCTTCTAGTGAACCGTCCCAAAAAACATGAATTTGACACTCGATTATGTGCTGCATCGTCTGTATTTTGCTGCAGTCACAGTGAGGATCGTTCATGTAGCCCCATTTGGCCATCAGTTCATTGCACTGTCCAACACCAGTTCTCATTTTGTTTAGTGCCACCCAGGTTCTTCAAGGGATGTTGAGGCCAGGAACATGATCGGCTGGGTTCTTAATGAGGTGTCCATTGTTAACATTTGCTTGTTGCCAAAGGTGTTTCCATTCTGTTAGGGTGTCCAGATTGTTCAAAGAATGGTTCCACAAGGGGATTCTTGACTTTAATCGTGTCGGGCCATGCAGATCAGAGTGTATTGGCAGTGTGGTGTCAGCAGCAATTTTTTGCATTCCTCTTTGGATTACGTGTTGTCTACAGAGTGTGGGAGGTTCAATGTTTGACAGTAGGTTTCACTGTTCCAGTTATTGTTCACAAGGTGTCATTTTGCCGAACATCTGCTTTATTGACATGTGAACTGCTGGCCTATACAGGTACACAGTATTCTGCAACGCTGTTGTCTAGAGCTAAGGAGGAAGTACAAAGTGTCATAGCATTACTTCCCCAGGTAGAGCCTGCAAGTTTCTGGATGATATTGACTCTGTCTCTGAATTTTTGGCTGACATCCTGCAGGTGTTCTTTGAATGTTAGGCTGCAGTCCAGTTTAACATCAAGGTATTTTGGTGCTTTTTCATGTCTTATATTCTGCCCTGCTATATTCAAGCGGAGCTTCCTGTCTGCTTGTTTGTTATTCAGGTGCATCACTGTGCTTACTGTTTTTGATGTATTATGGTTCAGATGCCAGGTCCTGTATTAGTTATGAAGCTGCACCAAGTCAGAATTTAGGCCTGATTCCAAATGTTCAAATGGCTCGCCATGCAAAGCAATAGCCAGATCATCAGCATATGCGAACTTCCGTGATTTGAGTTCCGGCATATCAGAAATGTACAATTTAAACAATAAAGGAGGTAGCGCAGAGCCTTGTGACAGTCCATTATTGAGGATTCAGGCTTTGCTTGTTTTTCTGTGAAGACATACTCTGTACTTCCTTGTGGATAGAATATTATAAAAGGACTTTAACGACTTCTTACATTTGATTACTGCAGCAAGCGTATACATTAATCCTTTAAACCAACTGTGTCGTATGCAGCTGAGAGATCTATAAATTCTACACCAGTCTTTTTTTGTTCTGAAAGCCATGTTCAATATGTGTGGCTAGTACCAGGACTTGATCGCAGCAGCTCCTCTTCGACCAGAAACCAGCTTGCTCCATGGGTATTGCTGCATCTATTAGGTGGGCCACTCTTTTTAGGAGGATTTTCTCAAGAAGTTTGTACATCACACGCAGCAGAGAGATAGGTCTGTAGCTCTTGGGATCTCTCTCGTCCTTTCCAGGCTTCAAGATAATAGTTATCTTTGACTCCTTCCATTTGGGATATTTCCAGTCTCAAGTATGGTGGAGAAAAATTTGCAGAGCCATGTGCGTGTTCTTGGACCTAGGTTCTTTAGAAACTCTGGTAGTATTCCATCAGGTCTGTCCGCTTTCCTTGATTTGATGTCATTTATTGCAGTTATCAACTCTTCTCCATAGATAGTGCTCACAATATCTGACTGTTCTGTGCAGTTATTCAGTGCTTCAGCCATACGTTTTTTAAGGTCCTTCTTCTGTTGTGTAGGGACGTGGACCTTTGAGTTTTCAAGTATAAATGAGCTCATTTTATTAGGGTTAACAGCACTCTGTTTGGAGCTAGGATGTACAGCATCCCCTAATTTTCTGAGAAGGTCCCACTTTTATGGCTAGAATGGGTGAAAAAAATGGCTCTGAGCACCATGGGACTTAACATCTATGGTCATCAGTCCCCTAGAATTTAGAACTACTTAAACCTAACTATCCTAAGGACATCACACACATCCATGCCCGAGGCAGGATTCGAACCAGCGACAATAGCGGTCACGCGGTCCCCGACTGAAGCGCCTAGAACCGCACGGCCACACCGGCCGGCCTGGAATGGGTGAAGTCAAGCTGCTCAACTAGCTCATGCTTCCTTCTTTCTTTGTCAAGAAGCTCGGTCAGTAAGTCTGCAGTCTGGAGATTTCCAGTGTTGTTGTATTCCTGAAGAAGAGATTCACATTGTTTGGTAAAGCCTGGTATGCATTCTCTTCTAGCTCCACGTGGGATAGTTTCTTGAGCTGTTCGCAGCAGCACTTTAGTAAACCATTCAACCGTTAGTAAACTGTTCATACTTGGAGGAATTCTGGTCACAGTTTGTTCCGCGCGAGATTGGAATTTGTCCCATTGTGCCTTACGAAGGTTCCAGCGGGGATTGGTGGGCTGTCTATGATTGGCAACTGCAGGCCAATCTCCACAATGACTGGTGAATGTTGGCTTTTCGGCAGGCGTGTCAAAACAGTTTACTTTGCTTGCATTGGGATCCTGTCATTACAGGTCATCACAAAACAGAGATCTGGCGAAGTTGAAGTTTTCCGTGCATTCGACATAAGTGTGCCCTTGTCCTTAGCATCGTATATGAGATGGATATTGTTGACATCAGTCCACTCTGCTAGCTGGAGACCCTCTAAAATAAATACGGACACCACCTCACCTACCTACAGACCAGTACAGGTGGATGAGGGCAGAATGCTGCGTTCCCACCAATTTTGAACACCCACTGTGAACTAGCTCAGTTGAGTACCATACACCAACATGAGCCCAATGGTTCATTCTGTATGGGGTAGTGGAATAGGACAAAGTTGCCTCCTGCACTGTGGATTGACCAGCCATTTCAAAAAACATGAGCAACACCAGCGCAGGTGATAGTCTTCGAGTTGTAAAATGTATCACCATTATTTGTTGAAAAGTATTCCCCCTCTGCTCATCCATTATCACCTCCTTCCATTCCTCATGTAGTGACCTATGGACGCAGGCCTCACTTACAGGTAACACTCATACTAAACTATTCTCTAAACAGCTTCTCAATTGAACACATTTCGCACCAGAAATAAAGACAGCATCATCCTCTCCAGTCTTTTGCCCACCAATTCACAAGTTGGGGTGGCGAGGGGAGGAGCCCTGTCGCCTGCAAACTGGTTAAATAAAGAATTTTAAAACTGATTATTATTGACAATGATTTGAATCTCGTGTCATTAGGTCATTCCTCTCCAGCACAGAATGAGTCTTTTCCTCCAATTTCCAGATGGAGAGGGGAGCGAGAGGAGGAGGGGAGGCGAGAGCTGGTGATTCCCCTGGAGAGTGGAAAACAGGTTCAGAACTCAACTGGGAAAGGATGACAAAAGGAGTCCCTCTTCCCAGAGGGGTGGGGCAAGAAGAAGGAGGAGGAGGAGGAGGAGGAGGAGGATTTATGTCCCAGGGAGGTCATAAATCAACCAGAGAGTGGGAGGGGTGGTTTAATTGACCAATTTAATTAATTAGCATATCAGTTTGATATCGAAAGTGTCCCAGGATCAGCTTTGTCCAAATACTGTGGGCTTTCATCCAGAAAGTGGGAAGTTTAACATTTCCAAATTTCCTATCTTGAACTGTAGAGACTGTAGGTTCATTTGAAGAAGTTGGCTCTGTTGTGGTGTTCTGTGTAGCTACATCCTAAGACTCCTGCTGTGGCTCCAACTTGATTGTAGCATTATTGGTATATTATATCTCTTAAAAAATAATGTAACTATTTATTTAGAGGAGACACTCTCCTAGTAGATTTGTTTGTCCTTTGATTTATCGTGATCTGTTACTGATTTTCAGTGAGGTTAGTTTTTACGTTTAGCTTTCAAAAAAGAAATACAAAAGAGATATAATAAGCAAAATAATGAATTTCGTAGGTTGCCAATTACGTAATGTATCTGGTTTTACCGAGCGCCAGGTTCCCTACAAATTACTGTAAATGCAATAGCGTAGTATTACTCAGCTCTGAAATTATTACTATCATAGAAAATAGACAAGTTTTAATAAAATTATTTCTCTGGATTCCTTCAATTAATCTCACTGAACATTTTAACATAATTTCTTTCTCTCTGGCTATCAAATATTGTGGTGTGAAAAAATATTTTTAAATGTACCGCGTAATGGCGGCTAATTGTTAACAGTCAGAGATCACTGTTACTCGCTCCGCAGCAGCTGGAAACATGCTAAATAATTGTCATTAAATACTCTTTTCATAAGATAAATGTGGCGTAGGTTCTTGGAATAACACACGGATATCACTTTATACACTATATTCTTACTAGGACACAGTTTACACCATTAAATATTTGCAATTACGTTACGACAGCAACAAATGCTAGCGCAGCACAATATCTTGCGTACCTTATTCCAGCTAACACCAGAACGAACAGAACAAAACAGACTATACAGAAGAATGAACATTGCATTGTGTTTTATACTCTTACAAAGATGATAATACTTCTTTTAATTACTTACACATTATAATCTCATGCAATAAAAATAATGTCTTTTCTGCATCTATCGATCTATATTGTATATTTTTACAGTTAGTGTTATTACCTTTCGCAGATAAATCGATGTTTGCAATTCATTTTGAGTCACATACAGTCATTTTTATTTATGTTTCACCTCGATAATGGTAAATATTGCAAAAGGGACACTACAGGTACGGTTAATCATGTTCTAGTTATTCGTGGTGTCATTTTATGTATCTGTCTTAAGTGAATAGAATTGATGGCGACAAAGAATAAGCTGCACACTTGCAAGATAACATATACATTTACACAGTTACAAACACGGAGAGTTAGCACCAAATTGTATCGAGAGAGAGCACCAGAACAAAGGAGTACATACATACAGAGATAACACACTGAAACATATCACTGCCCCCATGTCCACTGATCGAAATCAGTGCAGCTACAAGAGCTTACATATACACAAAAGCAAATATATGTACGATCGTTCTCGTTATGCTTGCATTGCGATATTTTCCTTTCCTTGTACCTAACGTCTGCTATACGAAAAATTGCAGCCAAACATGATGCATATATTTACCATAATGTCGAAACTCTAAAGGTAAAATAGTTATATCAGTTTTCCCCCATGTTTTACAACTGTTTTATCAGTAAATAAACAACTGTTTACACGTCCTTTGCGTTCGCCGCCACTTTACGATTGTAAAGTGACACCAATGCCAGTCTCGTAATTTTTGTCTGTGTACAAATGGTATGAAAATCTAGATATTCCTATTCCTAAAGACGCAGACGTGTAGTTTGCAATTTTTGACTAGGAACACACGTTTAATACAATAGGAACAGTATCAAGCCGCTAAAAAATATCAAGGGAGTGCACAAGAGCAATAAAATAATCCATCGGTACTAAAATTAGGCACAAGACGCATATATTGTCACATATCGAAATTTATGCTGTTACCATGGTTACTTGTGGCGTCTTGACTGAGGCATCTACGCGTTACGTATGTCACATGCAAGTTCCTTCAAAAGGTACCTGTACACAGTTCATTTGCAGGCCTCTGGTCCTGCGTTAGTACATTTAAGTCTTGAGTGTGTAGTGTGAGAGGAGACACTGTCCTCCCCTTGTTTCCACTCTCAGTATTTAGACCAGGGACAACCTTTCTGATTCATTAACAGTTTATTCCGTATTACTCTACAGGTGCTATTCAGCAACATCCAACAACTGCACAAGGTGCCAGCGAGCTGCGTCCGTTGGCTGGACGAGACACACGTCTGCTCGCTGCAGAGTCTCCGGGATACCTGCTGGACACTTACAACAGCCCACCCGTTTGCCTGCGCGCACAAATGATCTGGCCAGTCCACTTCCAGTTGCAAGGTTTCCCGAAAGGGAGCAGATTGTATCGGACAGTCTGATCTGCCTAGTTTTCAAATTGCCGCTAGATGGCTCTTACAGTGGCAGTTGAATTATGGAACTCAACAGAACCTGTTCGATCGAAAAATACCGAAGATGGTAGTCTCATATCCATTCCTGAAATACTTCTAGATAGTGTCATTAGTGTCCACTGGAAGATTAACAAAAGTGGTCAGCGGGGCTGACTGCCTTGTGGAAGGCGTTGGTTCGATTCCCGGTTCTGACAGGGATTGTTCCTCGGTAGGAAGACTGGTGCGGTGTGTACTAGCCTCGTGAGGCAACTAAGGAGCTGCTTGGCCGAGTGGTAGCGGCCCCAGGTCACGACAACCGGGAGAGTGGTGTGCTTACTCCACATCTTTGGAGTTAACATTTACATACTGACACTGGGGTCTAAATAACGGTACTTTAAGCGCAACATACTTATTTTCTGGGTTATTTCGATGACTGATAATTTTTAGAGAGATGATGCTGCAGCTCTACCAGTTACATATTTGACTTCACGCCCATTTCTCTACAATTTTTTCATCGTCGTACATCACTTATTTCAACATTGTTCAGTTTCTAAGTTAACGTTGGATGTACGGCATTGAAACATGAAAAACGTTAAATTCACAGTAAGACACATGAATGAGTATATTTTATTATACAAGTTTCGCAACGAGCGATCAGCGTAAAGGCACTTGTTTCTGACATGATGTGCTGCATGGGTAGTTGCTGTATCATAGACAAAAATTTATTCGTCTAGCGCATGCAACAGTATTAACTTAAGACAAACAGTGTCAAGAGCATCCACAGACATACCTTGCTAGACTGGCAATGCCGTATATAGTAACATCGTTGTCACTGAAACCAGCAGTTTAGAACTGCAATATGGTGGCGAATGCAAGGACGTAAAAACATTTGTTTATTTACTGATAAAACAGTCGTAAGAAATGGGAACAAACTGATGCAACTACGTTACCTTTAGAGTTTTGTCATGATGGTCAATGCATGCGACATGTTTGGCTGTAATTTTTCGAAAAACAGACGGAAGACACAAGGTAAGGAACATATCTCCATGCAAGGATAACTAGAAACATCTTACTTATTTTTGATTTTGTACTGTATGTGAGTCTAAATGATTAAATTACAGTTTACCAGATCCGAAATACTGGCGGTGTTTAAATATTTTAAGTATGTTTTAAGGGGTTTAATACTGCAGTATTAACAGATTTAACTTAATGATGCGCTCGTAATTAGTTTTCATCAACTCGTGCTTTTCGTCGAATAGTGTGCTCGTTATGAAAGTGCCCCTTTAAGTAGGATGTGCTATTTGTCGTTCATAAGTGTGTTTATTCATTTGAGTTGTTACAAAATCTACAGTTTGCTTTAGACGTATATATATATATAACTTTACGCTCTTCTCATAACACAACTGTGCTCGTAACTAGTTCTCATCAACTCGTGCTTTTCGTCGAATAGTGTGCTCGTTATGAAAGTGCCCCTTTAAGTAGGATGTGCTATTTGTCGTTGATAAGTGTGTTTATTCATTTGAGTTGTTACAAAATCTACAGTTTGCTTTAGACGTATATATATATATATATATATATATATATATATATATATATATATATATATATATATATAACTTTACGCTCTTCTCATAACACAACTGTAAATTGTATGTGTTAAACTCAACTAGTATGTAAATACACTCATACTCATAAATTAAGGATAATGCTGATACATGGTGAAACAGCGCTCTGGTGGGCGGTTTGCGGGTTTAAATCACCTCGGGGTATGACTATGTGGTGCATTTGACCTGCGATCGTCGCAGAGTGGCGCTGGCAGCAGTCCACATACGCAGAGGTGTGTTGGTGCATGTCAGAATACGGTGCAGCGAGTAAGTGTGCAGACGTTTTCAGACGTGCTAATGGCGACTGTGTGTTGAAAATGGCTCAAAGAACACATATTGATGATGTTATGAGGGGCAGAATACTAGGGCGACTGGAGGCTGGTCAAACACAGCAGATCGTAGCACGGGCCCTCCGTGTGCCACAAAGTGTGATCTCAAGATTATGGCAACGATTTCAGCAGACAGGGAACATGTCCAGGCGCTACAGTAAGGGACGTCCACAGTGTATAACACCACAAGAAGACCGATATCTCACCATCAGTGCCTGCAGACGGCCACGGAGTACTGCAGGTAGCCTTGCTTGGGACTTTACCACAGCCACTGGAACAGTTGTCTCTAGACACACAGTCTACAGACGACTGAACAGACTTGTTTATTCGTCCAGAGACCTGCAAGGTGCATTCCACTGACCCCTGGTCACAGGAGAGCCCGTAAAGCCTCGTGTCAAGAACTCAGTACATGGTCAGTGGAACAGTGGTCCCACGTCCGGGTTCCCGGGGTCAATTCCCGGCGGGGTCAGGGATTTTCTCTGCCTCGTGATGACTGGGTGTTGTGTGCTGTCCTTAGGTTAGTTAGGTTTAAGTAGTTCTAAGTTCTAGGGGACTGATGACCATAGATGTTAAGTCCCATAGTGCTCAGAGCCATTTGAACCATTTTGAACAGTGGTCCCAGGTTATGTTCACGGATGAGTCCAGAGTGTCCAGAGAGTGAATCTCGTCGGGTTTTCATCTGGCGTGAACCAGGAACCATATATTAACCCCTTAATGTCCTTGAAAGGGACCTGTATGGAGGTCGTCATTTGATGGTGTGGGGTGGGATTATGATTGGTGCACGTACACCCCTGCATGCCTTTGACAGAGGAACTGTAACAGGTCAGGCATATCAGGACTTCATTTTGCATCAGTAAGTCTGCCTTTTGAGGGGTGCAGTGGGTCCCACTTTCCTCTTGATGGATGATAATGCATGGCCCCACCGGGCTGCCATCGTGGAGGAGTACCTTGGAACAGAATATATTAGGCGAATGGAGTAGCCTGCCTGTTCTACAGACCTAAACCCCATCGAACATGTCTGGGATGCTCTTGGTCGACATCGCTGCACGTCTACAAACCCCTAGGACACTTCAGGAGCTCCGACAGGCACTGGTGCAAGAATGGGAGGCTATACCCCAGCAGCTGCTCGACCACTTGATCCAGAGTATGCCAACGCGTTGTGCGGCCAGTGTGTGTGTGCATGGTGATCATATCCCATATTGATATCGGGGTACATACGCAGGAAACAGTGGCGTTTTGTAGCACGTGTTTTGGGACGGTTTTCTCAACTTATCACCAATACTGTGGACTTACAGATCAGTGTTATGTCTGTTCCCTATGTGCCTATGCTATTAGCGCCAGTTTTGTGTAGTGACACGTTGGGTGGCACCACATTCTGCGATTATCCATAATTTATGAGCATGAGTGTATTTGCTCGACTGCAGAAATCCTTTAAACCAGCCAGTAAAGCTTCAAACGCCATTTCGTGTCAGAAAATCGTGTTACTACCACGCACAAACGTCCTGATGCCGCCATCTTACCTCACCAAACGTCATGCCTCAGTAAAAGCTATGTCTCTGCCAGTCTAGTTAAAGCGTGCGTGCGTGTGTGTGTGTGTGTGTGTGTGTGTGTGTGTGTGTGTGTGTGTGTGTGAACATAATTAATGTTCTGTTAACTTCTTTGAAAATACTGGTCTTTCTTTTTCTCTCTGTGACGTTTTGTATGCGATAGCGTCAGTGCCGTTCTGGTTTGGTTGTGGCAGTGGCAGTCAAGGTGAGAGTTTTTGTAAGAACTGTCGTGTTACATACCACTCCACTGGAATGATGTTTATCCCTAAGTATTCTTACCGACGAATTATACACGGAAGTGGAAACCATAAAACAATTTACTTTAGAGGAGAGCACAAATATTGTTCACATTTGTTATTTTATTTAGGCTATCTTCAGGATGAGATGGTGATCGCAGTAACTTTGCGAGATGCCAATATACGATCCCCTAGAAACGCTGGCCTACTCTGGAGAAGTACAAAGTCCTCTGAGAATATACAGCTCTGACAATAGTTAAGACAAATGAGATGTTTGTGAAATGTCAAAGATTCGTTCGTTTTTCTTTTTTGGGGGCAGACGTGTATCTAAGGCTTTAATGTTCGAAAATCTGATTTGAAGTTTGATGTAATTCAGTGGATGTTGTCTACATTTGAGGACAACAGAGATTATACATACGAGAGATGTTTGTATAATTATTCAAGCAAAGTACGAGATGGAATATTACATTTTTATGCAGCAATAATGAACTGAGGAGGAAACAGTCTTGCGAATCCGCATTCAAAGTTATGTCCAAGCAAAACAAGTCGTAAAGAAGACCAATATTAAATCTTCAATAAAGAAATCGCGTCCAACCCAACCGAAAGACTATATTTGTGGCGCTGTAGTGCAGGACACAAAGTTATTATTGCTGGAAGAAATATAAAAAGAGTGACGACACTGATTATTAAATGGGATTTTTTGAGAGGAACAAACCATTTTAAGTGAAGGAATGTAGTGAAATGGTGCAGTTGCTCTAGTCAATCAAATAAATAATTCTCTCTGAAACCAACGTATTTCAGAGAACGATATGAAAATTCCCTTGATCAAGTAGTAGTTCAGTTACACTGCTCTGTAGTTGCAGATCTGTTTTCGTTTCACCGTTTGTTTTTCTGCTTTTCCTAAGTAGTTGGTGGCGGTTTCGAAGACCTGAAAGCTTATAAGCATGATGCGGGAGGTACGTGTCCTCTTAGGAGAAATTTGCCACTACGAGACTGTTGAATTTGAGCAGGAACCCGGCCACCGGTAGACAGGCTCGCCTTGTTCCCCAGCTCGATCTCCAGGAGGGATTGTGTTGAAAGAAATCTGGAATTCCTCAAAAAAGACTGTTAGCCTGATGGGAGATATGCATTCAGGTATGGCTTCCCTCAGTGCGTGTGAATGTTCGTTAGGAAGGACACAGAGTAACATTCAGTTTAAACTCTGAGGATGCGGCCTTCTGATTGCGTCATACTATGATTTTCGGGAGAGCCAATGTGCAAAGTTTTCCATTCGTCAATTTGAGAATCATGTCTGTAAGTGGGAGAAGCCTCCTCGCTCCAGCTGTGTCTCAGAGACTGGCTGAAGTATAATTAGATAGAAAAGAGTAGGCGATTCCTTTACGCTCTTAAGTGTGTTTCATTCGTCTGAACTCATTTCCGCGCTGAATGGACAGCGGTTTCTAGTTATGCAAGCAGGACAGACGAGTTTCGGATGGCTCTTTGAGCCCACACTTCGTTTTAGGCATTTGAAGAGCAAACACTTCGCTTTAGGTCTAAACTTTGCTTTAGAGTACACTTGGTTTTAGACCCTAATAAGCTACACACTTGAGGTTAGGATAGGAGAGATGACTGATGAGACCAGCCTTGATGCTACTGGAAGCATGGCTGTACTTAAGCACTAAGAAGAGAGAGAGAGAGAGAGAGAGAGAGAGAGAGAGAGAGAGAGAGAGAGAGCAGGAATGATATCCTCCAGCCGCCATGCCGCCAGCTACCTTATTCACGCTCAGTATGCATCGTCGCACCCGACAACATCGTTCAGACGCGAAGTCAATTCGCTCCCTTCGGCGAACGTAGTCTGTGACCTTACGGTCATACATCCAGCTTGTTGCTCTCAACGCAGTTATAGCAATTCCATGATGTTCACTCCTATTTTTCCGCGCACTTTCCTACATCTTATGAACAATTTATGCAGTCAATGTTCGTGTCCACGAATTATTAACGTAACTGTGTTTTATCTTCCCTATCCACCTGTGCCAGGCTTACATACTTTAACATTATAATCCCTTGTCCGCTTCTCAATGGTTGTTTATAAATGTCAGTGGGTAAATGTCATGCCTAAAGACAATGAATCTAATTGTTACAGTGACCGTTTGTTTCCCTTCATAACTATAAGCTCCCTCCTCCCAATAATATGTCTAAGTGAATGACGTGGAACCCATTTGTTTCGTGCTTAATTGAGCCACACCTATTAATATTCATTTAAATCAGACTTTTCCGTTGCACAACAGTATCCTCCTTTTAAATTAATTTGCATGAACATCTGGGGCTAGTTCCTCACTCTGCTGGTCACCAGAGTTCGGTATTTTTCATCCTAGGGCGTATGGTCTTATGACAACTGATACCCCACGACATCTATACGTGCACTGAAACCAGATATTGAGAACAGTTATACAGTCGATGGGATACAGTTAAAATTGATGGCATTATATAAACCGAAGAAGACTGCTAAGAAAGCAATACATATGTTTTTGGGTTGGATCCGCCTCTAGCGAAACGATTTTGTTTTTTATCCCAGATATGTCTCACTGCAGTTGCAGCATCATCAGTGGGTTTTTTATTTTATGGCCGTTAAACATAAGGAATGTTCTTTACTGTTTTTATATAGGTAAATATTAGTTTTTAAATCGTAATTACAGATTTTGAAGAGCAGGGACAAAAACAAAATTGTGTTTTTCTAAAGGTGGACCCCACCCAAAAACATATGCATTGTTCAAGCAAACGCAGACAAAAGAGCTTTAGCCTCAAGATGATTATTAAGAGAGAAGTTTGGGAGATTGTCACCTGGTAGCTTTTACGAACAAAGACTGTTTTCAGTGGGTGATCGACGACTTCGCAGCAGCTAGCAGCACAAGCAGCAGTTGCTGTACAACATTACCACTTCACAGAGTTATGGCAGTGCAGTTATTTTACATCATGATGCTACGTGCTGCAGAACAATCTGGTGTATTTATACTAAATGCTCTTTTTGTGATATTAAGTGTCAAGTGAAGAATGAGTGGTGTTTTAACAGAACTTTTCTAAAGAAGTCTTGAAAACCATTGTGGATTAGAGAAGAGTGGTGCATGTATTAATTATTAAGTGTATGCAAATGCTAACTGGAAATATAAAAGAGAATTTGAAACGATTTTTGAAAAACTTCAGTGCACCATTTAAGGCAGAACAAGAACAACTTCGGGGATATTAAAAACCACCTAAGTCCAACGTTAAAGCTAGAGTAGAAATTCAGTACAAAGGAACAGTATTTTAGTTACGTATAACCGGTATTTTTCGATATTTGTTTGATCTCAATTATAGCAGATATTTTATTTCATACTAATAACAGAATAAGAACGCTGAAATATCAATTAGCCATAGAAGCAATGCAGAGGCTTTTCGTTTTTCAATAAATCTTTTCAAAACGGAGTAATTTTTATTCGTAAAATTTGCATCGGTTTGAAATATTGCGTTCTTATAGAATATAGGAAAAGCGATGAGTGCTTCTTTAATAACATACCGACAGAAACTAACAACAAACACATTGCATAAGAACTGCCATGTGTCGTGGCTTAAGGTACGCCTGTACATGCGGTGTACAAGACTTGCCTCCGCGTGGTCTGCATGGCAGGTTCTCACTGCCGCTGCCGGACATCCGTTGTATTGCAGAAGTGTGCCGATTCTAGTCTAGAAATATTTTTACGAAGTGACGTAGCAATGACGTACAGTGTTTCATTGAAGATTAAGGCCACTTCTATGAAGTAATAAAAGAGGGGGGAAATTGTGGTAAAAGTAATAAATTAAAAACTAACAATTCATTCTTTAGCATACAATAAAAATAGAAAGTAACTGATCTGCTGCCTGTTTCTATATAATATGCCTTTATCTGTCTGTAGCCCTTGAAAACCGACAAAGTAATACGAAAAATTGAGTTCTTCAATCTCCGTTTTAAACCTTTAGCACTGACCTCGTAATGCCCAAATAATGGTATGATCGCCGATTACAACATGATTTTTAAACAGTTTCAAAAAATACGGATCAATAGGAGACCCTCTTGTCAATTTTTGTGATTTTCAACCACTTACCACTTTTCGAAAAATCGTCAAACAGTGGACAAACTAAGTTTTCTTTTATTTATCTATTTAATGTTTTAAACTGCCATAGAAAAACAGCGAACAATCGAAAACCGGTTTTTTAGCAATAACCGCGATCCCTAGGTCAAGTACGCATGTGCTAATGCGGTAGCATCCGTATGTGTATTCTGTGTTTACGTTCTTTAGTCCCGTGGTAAAACAATAATCGACTTGGTATGTTTCGGAACGATAAAGGATGACCTACTAGGATTGTACGGAGTATAATTAGACAAAGATACGGATAAGTGCATTTAAAACAATTTAAAAATAAGAAGACAAAATCTGTGTCAAGCCCTTGGCTACAAACTGAAATCATGAAATGCTTGTACATACTGTAAATTACCAATGCAAATAATAATATTAAACTTATAAATGTAGAGTATCCATGAAAACTTTAAAATTATTCTAAATAGAAATGAAAATTCCCGATTCGTTGGGGGCATACTCGTAAATTACACAGAACGCAACAGCACGAAAATCGATAGAACGCGAGTTGTTTGCGAATGTAGGAGAGATGTGTCTCAGTGTGTAGACAGTAAGAATGAAATATTCGTGTTAGCACACGTAATAAGACTGCGAACGCTCATGTGAGTGATAATCACAAATGGTAAGTTTGCAACGACACAGTAAAGCGAAACATATATAGCGAAATGGTTACTTGCGTTCTGTGGTTAGGGACAGTGAAATGCTGAGCAAATCCAATGGTAAATAACGCTGCGGATGTACTCTTCAAATAAAGTGAAGCACTTCGCCGATCACAACGGTGAGTCACGTCGGAGATGTAAACATCGCGCATGCGAGTGGCAACGCCAGACCACGGAGTGCTTGGCTAACAGCAGCGACAATACGGCTCGCGACGACAGGCAGTTGTCATTTTTAAATAGTACGGGAATGAACGATGCAGCGATGAACGAACTGGAGACTCTGATTAAAACTGATGATAGGATATTAGTTAAGACATCAGGGAGTAACTTCCTTGGTACTAGAGGGAGCTGCAGAGAGAAAAACTGTAGAGGAAGACAGAGATTGGAATACATCCAGCAAATAATTGAGGACGTAAGTTACAATTGCTACTCTGGCAGGCCTCATCAAACCAGACGGAAGACTGATGACTCAAAAAAATGCATTTCCTTACAAATGTGTCCACAGCCATTCGTAAAATCCTTTGAAATCACGTAGTTTAACTGCTTTGCGAGTTTTAATATTTCAGATCTGTGTATCAGGATTCATCAGACATTGTTTGGAAGCAAAACGGCCGATAGCTCATCGCTTCGGGTCGTTTTACCATTACATACATACAAAGTAGAACCTTTGCATTATTTTTCTAAGAAATCCGATTTCAGACTTTTTGCCACTTTGTGCATGGGAGTCAATATAATCTATATGGAAGTCAATACAATCTATTTTCACTGTCAATGCTTCAACCAGTGTCGACGTACAATAACCACCAGGGGCTGATACATCGAGAGGACATCAAAATAGTGATGACAGAAGTAACATAGTAAAGTTTATGAAAGTTAACCAAATGGTAATAAGTTTAGTGACGTGTGTTAAACTAGCAATCGCACTCGCAATGTGTCTTTCCAGGGGCCAACCTTTCTGAACTGCTATGCATGCATTCCCGTTACAGCTAAATACTTTCTTCCAAATTCTATTCTGTTAACAGCCTCCATGCCAACATAACATTTACCATGGAAGTAGAAAAGGACAAGAAACTGCCATTTCTAGATGTGCTGGTCACAAGGGACGGCGAAAACCTGGGACACAGCGTGTATCGAAAACCGACACACACGGACCGATACCTGCACAAACTATCAAACCACCACCCGAGCCAGAAAAGGCATGATTAGTACGCTCGTAACAAGAGCAGGACGAATATGTGAGCCGCAACACCTCAAAAGAGAAATGCAACACCTGGAAACTGTCCTGAGGAGCAATGGGTACTCCACAAATTATATTAGAAGTGTAACAGAGCCAAACACTCGGAGAAGTAAGGAACCAGAAAAAGAAATGTCGGGTACGGCCTTTCTGCCATACATTCCCAGAGTGACGGGCAGAATCGGCCGTACATTGCGCAAACATGGCATAAAGACGATTTTCAAACCGACAAGGAAGATCAAAGAGTGTCTTAGATCGGCGAAGGAGAAAAGAGACCCACTTGCAATGTCGGGAATATACCGTATACCATGCACATGCGGAAAAGTTTATGTCGGAATGACTGGACGATCCATTAACACCAGGATCAAAGAGCATAAGCGACATTGCAGGTTGGGGCAGGTGGAGAAATCGGCAGTGGCAGAGCACACACTGAATGAGACCGACCACGTAATAAAATTCGCTGATACGGAAGTTCTGGCTGTAGAGAAGCACTATCACACACGCATGTTCAGAGAAGCTGTAGAAATACAAAAACATGTGAACAGTTTGAACAAGAAAGAGGAAAGCCTTAAGGTAAACGGATCCTGGCTTCCCGTACTGCAGCGAACGACCGTCGCAGGTAGCAAGAGGACAACCGCACCGGAAATGACCGCGGAGAAGCCCTCGGACGTTGGCGCGCCAGGTACATATAGTCTGCGGCCGCGAGCTCGGCTCCAGTTCACCACCGGCAATGGAGGGTGAAGCTTTGACAATGCCAGCCACTCGTGCTGGCGAAACGTCAGAAAAATCATTAGATGAACGTCGGCCGAAGAACCCGAGACAGAAGCCAAAAGGCAGTTTGTCAACAAGTGGCCACGAAAGCCTTAACAATTTTGCGCCACAGAATAATTCTCCGTTTCATTGTGCATTCACAGATGTACTTCTGGCGACTTCCACAGTGTTTTTGTCTCTGGCCAGGGTGTCAGTATATTAAAAGCTTTGGAAAGCCGCCAAAGGCTTCGTTGTGCTAACTTGTTTCTTCGTGCTGCGAACATCACATGAACAATAAATAGTGCGGTAAAAGGAGAAAAGGAGACTCTGCTCATCTTTTCGAGAAGAGGGCGGCACGCACTAGAAGAGCTTGTACACTAAGCTAGAGTCCTTACATATCCACTATAAAGAAGTTGCTGCTTTGCTGACGGAAAAAAAATTCGGCTAATAGATTACAGGGAGATGATAATGAGCTTGCAGGAAGAACTGTAGATGTCCTGAAACCTTTTGAAGAGTTCACAGATGAATTAGCATGCAAAAAAAGAGCCTGCAATGTAGTTAGTTCTTCTTTGGTTTTACAAACATCAACAAATTGCAGTATCAATGACAATGACTGTGAGATTAGTTTAGTTAGTGCAGCACAATTTCGTCATGAAGCTAGGAAAGGATAGATAGATAGATTATTAACTAGCGTATTTGATGTATACTAACTGATATATATTATTCGACAGGATGTACAAAGAATTAAAAATCGATCCCTGCTTTTTCTGTGTGCAAAGATTGTAATTACTTCCAAACTTAAAATTCCTACGTTCCTTTGGCCGTCTTTCCGTGACCTCAGTACGCTTGACATAAATGAGAATCAGTACATTCTTAGGAGTGTGTGAGAAATGTGTGCAAGTCACGTAGGTATCATTAACGTAATCGTTTCTGCATAGTTAGTACATAGTGAGGTATTATAAGTGGTATTATATTTTATCAACGTAAAACACATTTTTTCCGGGTACCCTTCACGATTTCCACGTATTTTGTGCAGCTTCTTTGTCTTTTGTTCATTAACACAGAGCGTTCAGGTGCAGTGTCATCGCCGCCCACAGAGAGGGATAGTTTCAAAGACAGGAAGAATAACAAATCTCCCACAGCAGATCCCTGTATTTTTATGCGTCCGTGGATGAACGCTTAAAACTGGTTAAGCAAACGTGGAAAATACCTACCAGGGCTGGCTGCAGTTTCAAGACGCATTTCATGTATCCCAAAAACAGCAGCAAAGCTGACACGCTATTAACAAATCGCCACAGCCAATAAAATCCAGAACGGTAATAAACAGAAAACTATAATTTTTTTCTCTAGCAAACAAGTGTATAGAATGAAATGTTACCGATATAAATGCGTAATGCCGTTCGTATGACGGCCACCTGCTACATTTCAGTTGCAGTATTTATTTACTGTGCATGTAGTTTACTATAAATGACAAGCAGAATAAATCTTCTGTTTAGAAATGACTCCTTTCCTTTTTCAGTGATTGTACTGAAATATTAAATTATAATCTTTGTACTGTATTAAGTTAACTGTGTAACGAAAGCATCCTTGGAAACGTTACATTTTTATTAAAAAAGAGGTAGTGTGTGGTGTGGGAAGAGAGAGAGAGAGAGAGAGGTGCTGGATTCTTGCAGTGCGGAGAGGCGTGCAAGGTGAGACGTACGAATAGGTGATACCGAACGGTTAAAACATATACCGGTATTTCAGTTCTGAATAACCGGTATGTTTCGGTATTTGTTTGGCCTTGGTTATAACAGGCGTTTTTTAATTTTTACAAATAACAGATAAAAAACCGAACTATCAATTAGCCACAGCAGCACTGCTAAAATTTTTGGTTTTGAAATAAACCTTTTTTAAAAACGAGTAATATTTATTCATAAAATTATCATTGCTTTGAAATGTTGCCCTTTAATTGAAAATAGCAAAAGCGATCAGTGCCATTTTAATAACGAAGTCGACAGAAACGAGCAACAAACACATGGCAAAAGAATTGGTACAGCGTTGCTGAACAGTAGTCAGGCCTGGATCTTTGTGGTGTTGAGGGCGGGGAGGGAGGGGAGCAAGTCACGCACGTTGGTCTATCGACTGTTCAAATGATTTTGAAACGCATCCCTGTTGATTTTTGAACGTTTTTTAATACATTCTAAGTTGATTTCTGAACGGATCATAGCCGGCCGAAGTGGCCGTGCGGTTAAAGGCGCTGCAGTCTGGAACCGCAAGACCGCTACGGTCGCAGGTTCGAATCCTGCCTCGGGCATGGATGTTTGTGATGTCCTTAGGTTAGTTAGGTTTAAGTAGTTCTAAATTCTAGGGGACTAATGACCTCAGCAGTTGAGTCCCATAGTGCTCAGAGCCATTTGAACCATTTTTGAACGGATCATATGTTGATTCTTGAATGGGTGCATAGTGTGCATGACGTCTCTGCCAGGGAAATCCCCATCACATCCACAAATAAAAAACTTTTCCATAGACAAAAGGCGACCGAACTACACGAATAAGCCGATTCAACCCGAACGGTTGAATACTAATCGCTGGTTTGTTTATGTGGTTGATTGTGTGTGTCAATGATAAGCGTTGGTATAATTATTAGCGAAATCCATAGATTCAGACTACCAGAGTGGAAATAAACGACTAGCAGTAATAACAGGTAGGAAAGATTACATTTTATCTTCTCGTCGTATCCAACAAAATGAAATTTTGACAGAAAACTTTTGCCAGAACGCTATACTACTAGCGGCGAGTGGTACAGCCCCCCGTTAGCAGCCGCGTAAGTCCAGCCCTCGGAATGTGGCGGAAAACGCTTTGTAGAACACGTAACATCGCCTAATCGGAGAATAATCGCGGGATAATTGAACAGGTGATCTGGAGGGGTAGGTGAAGTTAACCGAAGAAAAAGTTCTGAGAATGGCAGGAACAGTTACAGAATTACTGAGGACTACATTTTTTGTTAAAACGAGGAAGGAGAAGAAACGAGGACATCACACAAATTATGTGGAAGAATTGATGATTCCAAATGCATATAAAAATTTCGTACTACTACTGTTTATCAATCTCAAGCTTGAGAAACTGTAACATATGAATGAAACGTGAAACTATTACATAACATAAAGCTTTTTGCTTGTAGTAGGCCTAATAGGCGTTTGATATTGATAATTCTGTTATTTATGTAGTTGAGGTAGATAAAAAGTGATCATTTGTGCCAAAACGATCTCTCTTATTTGGCGCGTGTTACAATTACTGCAGTATTAGAATGGCCTATTATGTTTTATGTAGCGGACAGCGACAAGATAGACGTAATCAGATCAAGAAACCACACCAATCTTGGGTACTATTCGTATTAACAGCTTTTTCAGTATTAGATAACGACATTTTGATTTTTCACGTAGCAAAACGTATAACGAACTTTGATGAAGTAATAATTCTTTCGCAGAAAGGAAAGCAAACCGTGTAAAACTGTAGCGAGATTAGAGAGGAAAAAAAAAATGCTAGGCCCTAAGGATTGAAGGAATGTGTACTGTCTTGTTTGTCCCTTGTTTTTACTGCTTTTCTGTTTCCTATACTTAATTTTATGTCACACAAAAGGTAATAAAGAATGCAGATTTTCCGAAGAGTTCTTATTCTCCCAGTCATGAATAATCCCACCCAGTGTTAATTGTTAGGTTTTTTTGAAAATGGGGAGGGTGGGTTAGGATGGGATGTCAAACCGGCCGACTGAGAGCAGGAGAGGCGCCACAGGACATTTTAATCTTCACTGTCCTGATTACAGATTTGGTGGCTTCCATTACAAAAAACACATGTTTGAATTCCACGGAGCGAAATACAGTGGCGTACTATAGAAGAACGTTATAGAGTGAAGAGGGGTAGGGGTAACATCGCACTTTGGCACGCTTAAGACCAAATAACATGTCTCACATTTCCTCGAACATACATGTTTTATACATCAAGCTCTTCAGAAAGATGTGCGCAACGAAATGAACACATCCTTTGAAAAATCAATTTTTTTAAAAGTTTTGACGTCCTATCTCAAACGCTCGCGGGGGAGGGGGGTGGGGCGCCACTATCAAGTTTTTGCCCTGGTTCGGAAATATCGTAGATCCGTGGCTGACATTACTGTAACTGCTAGTCGAGAAGCGTGTACCTGGCAGCGGGCAAGACACGTCCCACCCGCTCTACACAGTAGTCGTGGGTTACAGGATGGCACCATCCCTCGTCTCGAAGTATTTTAAGGAATGCAGTATCAGTGAATCACAATGTTCCATTTGCTTTAAAAAGTTAAAAACGGGAGCAACCACAACAAACTTGTGACATTATATAAGGAGAAACCGTAAAAGTTAACAATTCGTTCAATAGTTTAAGGTAAAAATAGAAAGTAGCTTATCAGCTGCCTGTGTCTGCATAATATGACTTTACCTGCTTGTAGACAAATTAACAGGAACAATAGAGCTCTTCGAACTGAGTTTTCACCCTTTAGCACAGACTATTCATGTTGTTGTTGTTGTGGTCTTCAGTCCTGAGACTGGTTTGACGCAGCTCTCCATGCTACTCTATCCTGTGCAAGCTTCTTCATCTCCCAGTACTTACTGCAGCCTACATCCTTCTGAATCTGCTTAGTGTATTCATCTCTTTGTCTCCCTCTAAGATTTTTACCCTCCACGTTGCCCTCCAATGCTAAATTTGTGATCCCCTGATGCCTCAGAACATGTCCTACCAACCGGTCCCTTCTTCTTGTCATGTCGTGCCACAAACTCCTTTTCTCCCCAATTCTATTCAACACCTCCTCATTAGTTATGTGATCTACCCATCTAATCTTCAGCATTCTTCTGTAGCACCACATTTCGAAAGCTTCTATTCTTTTTTTATCCAAACTATTTGTCGTCAATCTTTCACTTCCATACATGGCTACACTCCATACAAATATTTTCAGAAACGACTTCCTGACACTTAAATCTATACTCGATGTTAACAAATTTCTCTTCGTCAGAAACACTTTCCTTGCCATTACCAGTCTACGTTTTATATCCTCTCTACTTCGACCATCATCAGTTATTTTGCTCCCCAAATAGCAAAACTCCTTTACTACTTTAAGTGTCTCATTTCCTAATCTAATTCCCTCAGCATCACCCGACTTAATTCGACTACATCCTGCCTGTAGCTCGTGGTCGTGCGGCAGCGTTCTCGCTTCCCACGCACGGGTTCCCGGGTTCGATTCCCGGCGGGGTCAGGGATTTTCTCTGCCTCGTGATGGCTGGGTGTTGTGTCCTGTCCTTAGGTTAGTTAGGTTTAAGTAGTTCTAAGTTCTAGGGGACTGATGACCATAGCTGTTAAGTCCCATAGTGCTCAGAGCCATTTTTTTCGACTATATCCCATTATCCTCGTTTTGCTTTTGTTGATGTTCATCTTATATCCTCCTTTCAAGACCCTGTCCATTCCGTTCAACTGCTCTTCCAAGTTCTTTGCTGTCTCTGACAGAATTACAATGTCATCGGCGCACCTCAAAGTTTTTATTTCTTCTCCATGGATTTTAATACCTACTCCGAATTTTTCTTTTGTTTCCTTTACTGCTTGCTCAATATACAGAATGAATAACATCGGGGAGAGGCTACAACCCTGTCTCCCAACCATATTCATAACGCCCAAATAGTGGTGTGATCCTCGGTTACAACATGATTTTTGAACAGAGTTTCATTAAATTATAATAAATAGGAGAACACTGGTGATTTTTTTTGTAGTACTTAAACATTTTTCGAGAAAAGCAGCGAATGACAGACGGATTAAGTTTTCTTCTATTTGCCTGTTTAATTTAATATTTTGTTTGTGTGAAACTGAGGAAATCAAGATTTTTCATCTCTGTTCGATTTCTTCGTTTATTTCAGAATGAAAAGAAGAGAAAATCGGCTGTTTCAGAAACCGGTTATTTCGAGCGCCTTTAAGAGTCACGTTGGACTGGCGTTGAAAAAACCGATATTACCGAAAACTGCTTGTTTCAGCAATAAGCGCCATCCCTAGGGGGCCGCCAACGAGGACCGGCCTCACGTGGGCCCAGCCGCTGGCGGTTCCGTCCCCCCTTCAGCAGGTGGAGGAGTAACATGTGGCAGAGCCACAATGTGTTATGTCCAGGATAGGGTTCGAAGGTGGATCCGCCACGTGTTACGTCCGGAGATGTATTCTATTTCCGAAGGTGGATCCACCAATGGGAGGACGGGGTCAGGTTTATGGGAGCCACCTGCGACATACACACACACACACAAACACACACACACACACACACACACACACACACAGACAAAGACATCCAGAAAATAGAGCAAATGCACTGCAACTGTAGAATAAGTGCTTCGAAGTGTCCAGATGCATTTGAGTACAGTGCTATCCCACACAACCCGACTAATGTGCCGTTCTATCTCGTATGTAAGAAAGATACCCGCGAAGGATTGTCTCGCGCTGTCCAACGGACATATGTCGCGTGATTAGGGTGGTCACGAGCCATCGCCGTACATCTATAGAGCATAGAAGGCTGTGTGATAGGCTCAGCGGGACTGCTTGTATGGTTGTTATGGATGGAGAATCTACACAGTCTTGTTACAAATATTGGTAACACAAATAACACTCCTGGAAATGGAAAAAAGTACACATTGACACCGGTGTGTCAGACCCACCATACTTGCTCCGGACACTGCGAGAGGGCTGTACAAGCAATGATCACACGCACGGCACAGCGGACACACCAGGAACCGCGGTGTTGGCCGTCGAATGGCGCTAGCTGCGCAGCATTTGTGCACCGCCGCCGTCAGTGTCAGCCAGTTTGCCGTGGCATACGGAGCTCCATCGCAGTCTTTAAACACTGGTAGCATGCCGCGACAGCGTGGACGTGAACCGTATGTGCAGTTGACGGACTTTGAGCGAGGGCGTATAGTGGGCCTCCGGGAGGCCGGGTGGACGTACCGCCGAATTGCTCAACACGTGGGGCGTGAGGTCTCCACAGTACATTGATGTTGTCGCCAGTGGTCGGCGGAAGGTGCACGTGCCCGTCGACCTGGGACCGGACCGCAGCGACGCACGGATGCACGCCAAGACCGTAGGATCCTACGCAGTGCCGTAGGGGACCGCACCGCCACTTCCCAGCAAATTAGGGACACTGTTGCTCCTGGGGTATCGGCGAGGACCATTCGCAACCGTCTCCATGAAGCTGGGCTACGGTCCCGCACACCGTTAGGCCGTCTTCCCCTCACGCCCCAACATCGTGCAGCCCGCCTCCAGTGGTGTCGCGACAGGCGTGAATGGAGGGACGAATGGAGACGTGTCGTCTTCAGCGATGAGAGTCGCTTCTGCCTTGGTGCCAATGATGGTCGTATGCGTGTTTGGCGCCGTGCAGGTGAGCGCCACAATCAGGACTGCATACGACCGAGGCACACAGGGCCAACACCCGGCATCATGGTGTGGGGAGCGATCTCCTACACTGGCCGTACACCACTGGTGATCGTCGAGGGGACACTGAATAGTGCACGGTACATCCAAACCGTCATCGAACCCATCGTTCTACCATTCCTAGACCGGCAAGGGAACTTGCTGTTCCAACAGGACAATGCACGTCTGCATGTATCCCGTGCCACCCAACGTGCTCTAGAAGGTGTAAGTCAACTACCCTGGCCAGCAAGATCTCCGGATCTGTCCCCCATTGAGCATGTTTGGGACTGGATGAAGCGTCGTCTCACGCGGTCTGCACGTCCAGCACGAACGCTGGTCCAACTGAGGCGCCAGGTGGAAATGGCATGGCAAGCCGTTCCACAGGACTACATCCAGCATCTCTACGATCGTCTCCATGGGAGAAAGGTGCGAAAGGTGGATATACACTGTACTAGTGCCGACATTGTGCATGCTCTGTTGCCTGTGTCTATGTGCCTGTGGTTCTGTCAGTGTGATCATGTGATGTATCTGACCCCAGGAATGTGTCAATAAAGTTTCCCCTTCCTGGGACAATGAATTCACGGTGTTCTTATTTCAATTTCCAGGAGTGTATATCGAAGATGTTATGAGTTTAAATGTGCTTACATCCGCTGCAGAACCGTTTTGCGGTGAGTATTTCGCTATTTGCAGATCTATGGCACTGTCGAAAATAACGCACTGGTGGTTGAAATCGAGACTTCGTGATTACTAATATGCATCCAGAGTCTCTGCGTATATGTGTGTAGAACTGTCAGCGGTGGATGGCTGCAGTTCGGACGCACAACTTGCTAACTGTTCGTCTATAAATGACGCTGCTGGAGAGATGCGCTCTGTAGGCAGAGAGAGAGAGAGAGAGAAGGGAGACTCTCATCGCCCAAGATGCTAGCTCTAGTGCACACACTGTCACCTGAAGAATAACGTGTTACTGGGGTAATGAAAAGAAACACTCAAAAGCTACAGTTCGTAGATATCCTGACAGACTTGTGGGTACGTATCAGAGTTCGAAAGTATAAACAGAGATAACGAAGCATATCTGGCAAGCAAAAATAACACAAACATATGGAAAAAAATCTGAGCAGCAACAGAAATCAATTCTGTACATAAGTCAACTCCCCGTTGCGGACCTTTACACGATGGAGTGGAAATCAGATGAACATGTAGAACTGTTTCCAGACTCCGAGTTTCCTCCAAATGCAGCACTACATGATCTACAAACAATCTCTCTGATGGGTCGGAGCAGTACACGGAACTGTTTCCAGTCTTCGACTTTCCAATACATCCACCATCTGCAGTACTTGTTGAGCTTCATATTGGTCCGAAGCAACTATTACTGTACTTTTTATGATAGACCTATCCAAAATGCATGATAGTAGATAATCGGAATGAATTTAGTAGTAGAAGATTCTGTGAAGTTTGGAAGGTAGGAGACGAGGTACTGGCATAACTGAAGCTGTGAGGACAGATCGTGAGTCGTGCTTGGGTAGCTCAGATGGTAGAGCACTTGCCCGCGAAAGGCGAAGGTCCCGAGTTCGAGTCTCGGTCCGGAACACAGTTTTAATCTGCCAACAAGTTTCAATTTCTTAGTGGGTTGGTGTAGAAGACACGCAAATATTCTCGTAGAAAAGCAAGCAAGACATCGATATCTCAGCAATATGACTATAAACATACGTAAAACAGTCGAAAAAACATGAACAATGACATAAAACCGGTAAAATTAGTGGAAAATCTGGTGCAATGACGAAAATTGATGTGAAATTCGCAAAATAGAGGGAAAAAAGAAGAAATATCTAAAATCGCGAAAACCTAGCAAAATTTCAGAAATTGACTGAGACTACGTAAAATTAGAGACAAAATACCATGAAATGATTACTGGCCGAAATCAATAACATTGCGTGTTCTGGAGAGTGGACTGATGCTATATATACAGACCTTAGTGGAAAGAGAATGCATTATAGAGACATGGTGTCAAGGCGAAGCAGCCATATTATTCTGCAGATGAGCAATACAACTAATACCGGACCATTATTTCAGCGTGCAAGAGGAAGGTTACCAGAGGAGGTGGCAAAGTGCGGTAAGACTGTTACATCTCCTCTGACCACTAATCTTGGTGTTTATTTCCTCATAAGATGTCGCTGTTTCTCCGTATGAATTTTGAGCTACCAACGTTCGTTTTATAGGATCGTTGTGAACATTTCATAATTTCTGAACCACAATTGGGCTTGAACTTCGTAGACAGCAGGCGTCGTACACGTCTAGAAACCTACGTAGTGTTTGTGTTACAAAGAATCGATGTTTCCTTTGGTGTGCAAGGTAGTTGCTTGATGACCTTAGACTTTGTCATCATAGTTTATCGGAGAGAAACTTGCAGGGAGAATTATGCCAAGCCCTGGAAATATATTTCTTACACTCGAATATTAACAGCGTACATTCCACACGGCGCATTATAGCGAATTTGAGTGCAGAGCCGTGTAGTCCTCGGAATGTGTTTATGTTCCATGATCAGTTCTCTCTTTCTGACACCTTCTTCATATGGAACAATATTTCAGAATAGTTAGCTCAAGTGATTTACGTAAAATGTTTCAACCTCCTTTTTTATGTCACTGCCAGGGGTTTGTGAGATACTGAGAGTAGATTTGGTTGACAGTTATCTTGTTTGCAGAGTTAGTGCAGTATGGTATGTAATTTCACATGTCAAACACCCTGTTACGCATTTGTCTTTTTCTCATAAGACACGTTTTTCATTGCTGGCGATCATTTTATGGGATTGATGCGTGCATAGCATCATTTCTGAACCATAATCGGATGTAAACAGTGGGAGCTATACAACTCTGGAAAGCTATATTTTGTTCGTATCACGAAGTATCTATGTTTTTCTCTGGTGTAGAACGAAGCAGTTTTATCATTTTAAAGTTTGTCATAGTAGTGAGTGAGATGGAAAACTTGCAGGGTGGATGTATGTCAGATGTATGTCCTGCATTAACAGTATTAAGTGTTGCAATCCGCATGACTAATATTTCGGAAACAACATGACTTCACCATTATACTGTGTTTAATTGCAGATATGTGTAGTCTTAAGAATGTACGTGTTTATGTTCTGCGAACATTTCTCTCTTGCCAATACCTTCCTGGTATTGACCCCAGGTACTACAACAATACTTCACAATTGACAGCACAGTTGATTTACGTAAAATGCTTCAACCTCTGTCCGTCTGGAGCTCCATCTACATAAACCATCTGTTATATCACCACAACACTTTCATTTATACTATGCACCAATAAGAGGGCTAACCACCTCGACATGCACACAGTTTGGAGAATCTTGGACACTTTGATGAGTGCACTGAACAGCAGTTGCAGACTCAGCTCGATCTGTTCCTTCGCGAGATGTGGAATGTAGCGGGTACAGTACCGTCCTCTTTCTGGTCAATTGCAAATTAAATCGGCGACTGTGTCGCAGGCAGGGTTTGTCAAGCACAATACGGGGAGATCTTTCAATTTCCAACTTTATCCTATGAATGCGACAATAGTCTGTGACTCCCATCCACATTGCGGAAGATGGCCGGTCGTAATCGTAAATTACGCACTATGATCGAAGTGCTAGAAAAATGTAGGTAACCTAACTGCGTCAGTATAGGACACTGGCTGCTTTTCTTTGGTGTAAATGTCTGAGAATTAATCAAGACTGGACATACTGCACAGTCATTTATCTACATTTGCTGTCTAGCAAATGACACTGGCAGTGAACGGGTGGTTTAGTGATGATAGAGAAATTGGGAAGCATGCTGCCATGTCATTGGTTGGCGTTGAAATTACGGAAAAACTGGTAAAAACTGCTAAAATTGATCACACTGTCAACTGTGGCGCTTATTACTGTACATTGCCCCATATCGATGGTGTCTTTTCCACCGTATTCGTCCACTGGTACGCTGTTGATTAGCACATAATAATAAACACGTACGTGGGTGCAATATGAGGAATCAATGCTCTCGGTCTCTTCGAAACGGAATACCGACACATCTACTACCTGTGGAAGATGAGATTAAATGTAGAGGACAGCTGTTTGGAAACGCTCCACAATGCCGCAAACTCTTCTAGTTTCCATATGTTGCGATGTCTTCAACATTTCTGTCAATAAGAAGCACCGGCTCTGTCTTATATTGAAGGCATGCTGTGTGTTGAGGGAGCAACATAGTTTACACCATGCAGTGTCCAGCTTTCTGTAAGCGCCAATGGATCGAGAAGTGTTAATGTCAGTTTGGCACGTGACACAGACCTCAAAGTCATGATAGAAAAACAACACATGGCCGTGTACACAGCTGTAGTCATACGCTGTTCTGCCGTGTTGCAGCAACTACACAACAGCTTACGAAACAAAACAAAAGAGCCCACTGCTTGTGACTGACAGTCAGTGTGGTATTCCTCCAGTACAAGCGACTTCTATCACTGGTCGCCTGCTCCATTGGGCCAATAGTTGTATATTTAATGGGGTCACCACATATGGTCTACGTCAACACACAGAGCGTATTTGTTTCCTGATATATCAGAAAACGTTAAAATGTTTTTGAAATGTCCACTACATGATATTAGTGAAGTTTGTATACAATAGTTCGTAATTTTACTCCGTAGGATGTTACAAAAATAACGAGAGAGAGGGGGGGGGGCGGGAGATACTGTGCTGTCATCAAAGACTCGGACCCAATTACACTGTCATATTTCTAGCGCGATAATCGTAGGAACATGATAAT
Organism: Schistocerca piceifrons; assembly: GCF_021461385.2. Classification (NCBI taxonomy): domain Eukaryota; kingdom Metazoa; phylum Arthropoda; class Insecta; order Orthoptera; family Acrididae; genus Schistocerca; species Schistocerca piceifrons. Next base: position 576,731,190 of record NC_060143.1, read on the forward strand.
GGAGATTAGGGTAACGTAAAGAGTGACATTTATAGACCGTCATTCGATATCGCTGAATTTTATGTGTTATGCACGGCTGTGAATTTCGTCCTGTTCGTCAGTGTGCTATTTTTCTCTTTGTGATAGTTCTCTACCTGTCACCCCTCTATATAATGGAACAGTGCTGTCGGAACGTGATGGGATTTCGAGAGAATTACGAGATGTCTGTGACTTGGCGGGGGACATCTCTTACTGATGGATTTAAATGCTATATATCGAAGACTGGGAAATTCGTAAGAATACAGTAGGCGAGCGATAGTATGATGAAAGGAGAGTTGAGAGGTGAGCTCTATATTGCTTCTCCTAAGTGGTGTGAATTTTGTGTGACTATAAATGGGTGGACTGACATCTTAGGAGGCAGACTAAATTTACACTTACATCTACGTGCTTACGTCAGAAGCCGTCATGCGGTGTGTTGCGGAGGGTACCGTGTACCACTATTAGTCATTCCACTCGCAGAGAGAGTGAAGGAAAATGTCTGCCTATTTGCCTTCTTATGAACGCTAATTTCTGTTATCTTGTCTTCGCGGTCCTTACGCGAAATGTATGTTGGCAGTGGTAGAATCCTTCTGCGGTCAGCTTCAGTTGGCGGGTCTCGACAGCGTTCCTCGAAAAGAAAATTGTCTTCTGTCCAGGGATTCCCATTTGAGCTACCTGGCGAGTGTAATCCGACTGCTGAAAAGGAATTACTCGCCATGCAAAGTGACTCTCATGACCGATTTAATTAAGTAACTTATCAATTTGATACCAATCACGTGCCACCTAGCAGGTAGAAGCAATCGCTAAGGTGCCACGTATATGACTTGGAGTGTTAATCAGGGTTTCCTCGTTGTGGCGATATCTTTTAACGAAATTTCAATCTCCCACCTACACAGGGAGAGGTGAGCATCGTAATAAAGTCAGATGTATTACCGAATTTATAAAGTCATAAGTAGTATAAACCTGATTTTTACAACTTCTCTGAGCTGTTACCTCAAGACACTTCGTTTGTGGCGAAGCATCTGATTATTTTAAGAGAGTTCGAAAGAGAGGACTCATCCTGTGGCAGACTCCCCGTCATGAGTCAGAAATGGGTTTATTATTCTAATCCTGTGATGCAGGACGTAACAGATATTCAGCTGATTAGAACAGATATTTCTACCTGATGAGAGAATACGTAGAGGAAATGTAGGCTATGCCATACTGTTACAGGATTTTCACAACAAGTACAGATATTTCAGCCGATTTCTTCTGTCTTCGAAAATAACTCATATAAAAGGGAGAAATCTACATTCCGCTTGAGAAATTCGAGGTAAATGGACAACATCCCATTCTCGGACTGGGTAAGGTAGATTTGTTTTTAAACAGGGCGTCTATGTAGTGGTCACGAGGAGTCAGCGACTGGTAGTCACTGATTAGCTCAGCCTGTGAAGGGCAATTAGGTACAAAGACTGCGCCGACCTGTCTGCTGTTTGCCCGCTGTAGCGCGGGCTGGCGAAGTGACCAGTGTGCTGGGTGGACGGCGACAGAAGCGGGCGGGCGCGTTGCGTGAGAAGATGCGGTATGACGGGTGTTTGCGGTGGACTGTTATTCCCCCCATGTAAACTGACCGGTTGACTGCGTGGTGACAGTCTCTCCGACCTCTGGTAGAGCCAGCATGTCGATGTCAGGGATGGGCGTGCAGTTGCCGGCATAGCCAGTACGTGTGCGGGTATCTCCTAACTAGGGCCTGCGAGACTGTGTGATGTCCCTCCCAGTGGCGGACGGCGCGACTGCAGCTCCCGGCCGTACGTGGATGGTGTGCTCTTCGCGATCGCGAGTTTGTGTGATCGGTTGGATTTTTTTTTTATCTGGTATGTTTAATGGGGACGTTGCGATGGAGGAGAGCGCTTGTAATCTCCTACGTTGGTGCATACAAGATCTCAGATATATTTAGCACTACTGGCCATTAAAATTGCTACACCACGAAGATGACGTGCTACAGACGCGAAATTTAACCGACAGGAAGAAGAAGCTGTGATATGCAAATTATTAGCTTCTCAGAGCATTCACACAAGGTTGGAGCCGGTGGCGACACTTACAACGTGCTGACATGAGGAAAGTTTCCAACCGATTTCTCATACACAAACAGCAGTTGACCGGCGTTGTCTGGTGAAACGTTGTTGTGATGCCTCGTGTAAGGAGGAGAAATGCGTACCATCACGTTTCCGACTTTGATAAAGGTCGTATTGTAGCCTATCGCGATTGCGGTTTATCGTATCGCGACATTGCTCCTCGCGTTGGTCGAGATCGAATCACTGTTAGCAGAATATAAAATCAGTGGATTCAGGAGGGTAATACGTTTCGCCATGTTACTCTTTAAGTCTCCGATTTTATCGCCTGTTTTTATTATTTATTCTCTTCATCTTTCTAACAAACTCTGTAGGCTGAAGAGCGGCATACTAAGCTGCTGCCAGCTCGCCCCCTTCGGGGGGGAATCGAAATTCAATAAAGGAAAAGAAAGGGGGGGGGGAGGGTAATACGCAACGCCGTGCTGGATCCCAATGGCCTCGTATCACTAGCAGTCGAGATGACAGGCATCTTATCCGCATGGCTGTAACGGATCGTGCAGCCACGTCTCGATCCCTGAGTCAACCGATGGGGACGTTTGCAAGACAACAACCATCTGCACGAACAGTTCGACGACGTTTGCGACAGCATGGACTATCAGCTCGCAGACCGTGGCTGCGGTTACCCTTGACGCTGCATCACAGACAGGAGCGCCTACGATGGTGTACTCAACGACGAACATGGGTGCACGAATGGCAAAACGTCATTTTTTCGGATGAATCCAGGTTCTGTTTACAGCATCATGATGGTCGCATTCGTGTTTGGCGACATCGCGGTGAACGCACATTGGAAGCGTGTATTCGTCATCGCCATACTGGCATATCACCAGGCGTGATGGTCGGGGGTGCCTTTGGTTACACGTCTAGGTCACCTCTTGTTCGCATTGACGGCACTTTGAACAGTGGACGTTACATTTCAGATGGGTTACGACCTGTGGCTCTACCCTTTATTCGATCCCTGCGAAACCCTACATTTCAGCAGGATAATGCACGACCGCATGTTGCAGGTCCTGTACAGGCCTTTCTGGATACAGGAAATGTTCGACCGCTGCCCTGGCCAGCACATTCTCCAGATCTCTTACCAATTGAAAACGTCTGGTCAGTGGTGGCCGAGCAACTGGCTCGTCATATTACGCCAGTCACTATTCTTGATGAACTGTGGTATCGTGTTCAAACTGCATGGGCAGCTGTACCTGTACACGCCATTCAAGCTCTGTTTGACTCAATGCCCAGGCGTATCAAGGCTAACGTTATTACGGCGAGAGGTGGTTGTTCTGGGTACTGATTTCTCAGGTTCTATGCACCCAGATTGCGTGAAAATGTAATCACATGTCAGTTCTAGTATAATATATTTGTCCAATGAATACCCGTTTATCATCTGCATTTCTTCTTGGTGTAGCAATTTTAATGGCCAGTAGTGTAGCACTACGATTTATTTGTGGCGGAAATGTATTTACTTGATTTACATAATATTTGTGTGTGGCAATCAAATGTTGAAAATATGTTTTTATTATCAAGAAGGATCATTGTAAGGTGGTGGTGAGTGTTTTAAGCTATCTATTTGACTCCTATAAACTGTTAAACAATTAATTTGATAGGGTAGTGCAAATGGACCATTTCCCTCTATTTTTGATATCGAAATTGCGCCAGCTCTCCCTTTGTCCCCAACATTAGCCAACAGGAACGCAGTACTCTGACGAAAGAGGAAAAACTTTGTCTGCATGTCTGGAGACGTTGGTTCACACAGACAAACAGGGAGCGACTTCTTGAGAGAGACAGAGACAGGAATCAAGTCTGGAATTTCCCAATCAACAGAATGCCGTCACTTGATACTTTGTTTGGAGCTACGAGATCAAACGAGGCCGACATCCAGTCTGTGGTCGGTGGTATTCGTATTGTGATCTGTGATTAGAACATCGAGCGGTTTTTTACCTTTGTGGCTGTGCCCGGACGATAAACACACATAGACCCCAGTTGGAGGCTGCTATACTGCACTTAATTTCATTCCTTGGTGCTCACAGTTATTACGTCGTCGGAAGTGGGCGTGGGAAATGCAGATGTGAGCTCAACCCAAGTGGGGGAGCCCTGTATCCAGCAAACTGATTAAATAAAGAATATGCATCAGTACATTAATGAGATTGATTTGAATTTCGTGTTGTGAGATCGATTTAATTAATTAGCCGATTAATTTGAAGCGTGCTTGTGGCAGAGAGAGGGCAGTACAGTGTTTGAGGATTTCCCAGAGAGGTGGAGGAGGAGGAGAGGGAGGGGTAAGGATGGGGGCTCTCTCAGAACTATCCCCAGGGGATCATAAATCAACCCTCAGGGGGTCATAAACCACATAGTGGAAAAATAGGTTAAGGGGAGTGTGACAGAGTTATAAATCAATCAAGTTAGTCCCTGAAAGTCTGGTTGTCCCTGAATGTGCGCAACTTGCACTAATAAAGTGTGCTCCTAACCACCTTACCCCACTACTCTTGGGCTGTGCTTAGTGCTCGACAGACTGGGCAGGTGTCAGTTCCTGGAGAGATACAAACCAGGCCAGCCTGTAAGGAGCCGAGTCTGAAGGACCTCATGCAGTCGCTATGGTGTGGTACCAGAAACACAAGTCAGTGCAGATGGTACAGACCTGTGGACAGCAGCCTGATGGAGTGGCTGCTATTTTCATGTGAACAGGACTGCAGTGGAGGTGAGGAACGGCTGCAGTAGGTTACATGGAGCACAGTCAGAGAGGCTTTGCAATTAATGTTGATATTCTGACGACCTTGATTTTAAACTGAGACACAGTGTTATGTATTGCATGGTTATAATTAAACTTTCGCTATTTAACGTTATAAAACAGAAAATAATTACTGTAAGTGTACCAAATTTGGTAACATTAATGTCCAAACTGTGAGGTTTATGATTTCCATGCATCACAGCAGCACCATCCAGTTGCAACTACGGCCTACAGGTGTCGTGATCGGTCATCATGATTCATAGTCTCACACATGTGACCAGTCACAGTGCACTTGTTGACATGTCAACATGAGCTTGGACAAAAGGAGCAGGGCTTTATTAGTGAACCTCTACTATCAGAGCAACAGTAACGCTGCAGCTGCACTTGGAGAATATCGCTGGCTGAAAGGATTATCGAAAGGTCCTCTTTCTCCACTTGCTGTGCAGAGCATGATGAAGAATTTCAAGGACCAAAGACGTGCAGTGTGACTGGCCAGCATTACTGCGATATGCTTCGCCAGTACGTCATACCCGCCGTACAGGAGAGAGACGCATTGAACTCAACAGTTTTCATGCAAGATGGTGCCCCACCGCACATCGCTTGTGAAGTTCACCCGATTCTCCGAAACACATTTGGAAACAATAGAATTATTAGCCGATCGTTTCCAAATGCTTGGCTGACGCGATCACCTGATCTCACTCCTTGTGATTCGTGGTTGTGGGACTATGTGAAGGACGGGGCTTACCAGGGGAACAGTCACACATGTGCTGATCTGAAGTGCAGCATATCAAGAGAGGTAGCCGCAATACCTACAGACATGCTTCGTTCTGCTGTGCAGAATGCAGTCCTACGCTTTCAGACTCTTCTGTACACTGATGGGCGCCATATTGAGCCCCTTTTGTAGCAGTAAAGGTACCGGTATGTAATGGTATGATGTACCGTAGCAGCACATTAAAAGTATTTCAATTGAATTGAGTCTGCATTATTCCTCTTCCCCATGTCCTCGACATTAATGCTATCAAGTTTTGGTACTCGTTCGGTAAATAGTTTCCGTGTTGTAACGTGATAAATGGGGATAGTTTAATTATAATCACCCGGTACAACTATGTAAAGCTGTATTAAGTGGTGTCAATTGTAATCCACGGCTATATCGAAATTTGTGAGCTTTCTGTGATGGTTTGTGAACTGAATACGAGCTGTGTGATAGTATATGTTGTGTCATGAAACAAGCCTGTAATGTCAGTACGCACTGGGCACGTGACTATTCTGATGAAATGAGAATTGAAATTGTTTTTCTTGCAACATTGGGACATTATTTTGTTGTTATCAAAATATCATCTCACTTAAGCATAGTGAAAATTGATATATTATGTGACTGATGTACCATATGTATAACTGGATTACTAATCATTTTGACATAAACATGGGTAGTTGGTTAGTGTGGTGCGTAGCGGATATCTTTGTGATTTGGTGCAATTAGCAGTAACAGAGTAGTTGGTATCCTAGCTAAGTTGAATATTTTCTAGTATAACGATTTGCTAGTGTCACAAATACTGAGGGTTGAGGGCTGTATGCTGTTGCTTGTTCTGTTGTATTTGGTGGCCAATTGTAGGACCAGATTATTTATTCTACATCGGATATCGCTATTTTAGAGAGGATAACTTTGTTTTATTATTCAATCCCTACTAAGGTTTATTTGGACTAGAAAGAATTTGTTTTACGAGTGTTTTCTACATTGAAGAGCCAAACAAACTGGTCCACCCGCCTAATATCGTGCAGGGACCCCGAGGGCACGCAGAAGTGCCGCAACACGACGTGGAATGGACTCGACTATTGTCTGAACAAGTGCTGGAGGGAACTGACACCATGAATCCTGCAGGCCTGTCCGTAAATCCGTAAGAGTATGAGGGGATGGAGATCTCTTCTGAACAGCAAGTTGCAAGGCATTGAAGATGTGCTTTAGCGGACGTGTTTAAACTCAGAAGAGTGTTTCAGGACCCACTCTGTAGTAATTCTGGAAGTTTGAGGTGTCTCATTGTCCTGCGGGAATGGCCCAAATCCGTCGGAACGCACAATGGACGTGAATGGATGCAGGTGATCAGACAGGATACTTACATACGTGTCACCTGTCAGAGTCGTATCTAGAAGTATAAGGGGTCCCTTGTCACTCCAACTGCACACCATTACAGAGTCTTCACCAGCGTGGACAGTCCCCTGCTGACGTGCAGAGTCTACGGATCCATACGGTTGTCTGTATACCCGTACACGTCCATCCTCTCGATACAATGTGCAACGAGACTCGTCCGACCAGGCAACATGTTACCAGCCATCAACAGTCCGATATCGGTGTTAACGGGTCCAGGCGAGGTGTAAAGCTTTGTGTCGTGCAGTCATCGAGAGTACACGCGTGGGCCTTCGGCTCCGAAAGCCCATATCGATGATGTTCCGTTGAATGGTCGGCATGCTGACACTTGCTGATGGCCGAGAATTCAAAAATCTGCAGCAATTTGCGGAAAGGTTGCACTTCTGTCACATTGAACGATCTTCTTCAGTCGTCATTGATCCCATTCTTAGGCAGGATCTTTTTCTGGCCGCGGCGATGTCCGATATTTGATGTTTTATGGGATTCCAGATATTCACGGTACACTGGTGAAATGGTCGTAAGCGAAAATCCCCACTTCATCGCTATCTCGGTGATGCTGTGTCCCATCGCTTGTGCGCCGCCTATAAAACCACGTTCAAATTCACTTAAATATTGATAAACTGCCATTGTACCAGCAGTAACCGGTCTAACAACTGTGCCAGACACTTGTGGCCTTATGTAGGCGTTTCCGATCGCAACGCCGTATGCTACCCCCGTTTACACATCTCTGTATTTGAATACGCATGCCTACATCAGTTTCTTTGGCGTTCAGTGTGTTTTGTATACTGACACTTTGCTTCTTTAATAAACTGTTACTGAAATAATGACCATGTCTGCACAACTCCAGTCCGAATACCATACCACCTATACCCCAAGTAACAGAGTGAGTGTTTACTTTTATTTCCATTACGTGCAATGCCTAAAGGGCATGGTACTAGGCTCTGGCCCTTGGGGTCCTGGGTTCAATCCCGAGTAGGGGCGAGAAGCCCCAGACCCACTCATCCTGCTGCCAAAACGAGTACTGGAATTCTCTGCCAGTGTTAAACCGAAGCCTTGACGAGGGGCTGGCCATCTCCCTCCCCCTCCTAGTAGCACGGCGCTCTACCTTCAGTCGTGACAATAGTCTAGTGCAGTGATTCCGGAAGTGGTTTTTCCAGGAACCTAGGGGGTTCCGTTGAAGAATCACCAGGATTCCGCAAAATTACATTTATCATTGAATCGTTCGTTTATTTTAAGCTATTATACAGGGTAGTCGATTGATAGCGACCGGGCCAAATATCTCACGAAATAAGCATCAAACTAAAAAACTACAAAGAACGAACTTTTCTAGCTTGAAGGAGGAAACCAGATGGCGCTATGGCTGGCCCGCTACATGGAGCTGCCATAGGTCAAACGGTTATCAATTGCGTTATTTAAAACAGGAACCCCCATTTTTAGTACATATTCTTGTAGTACGTAAAGAAATATGAATGTTTTAGTTGGAGCACTTTTTTCGCTTTGTGACAGATCGCGCTGTAATAGTCACAAACATATGGCTCACAATTTTAGATGAACAGTTGGTAACAGGTAGGTTTTTTAAATTAAAATATAGAACGTAGGTACGTTTGAACATTTTATTTCGGTTGTTGCAATGTGATACGTTTACCATTGTGAACTTATCATTTCTGAGAACGCATGCTGTTACAACGTGATTACCTGTAAATACCACATTAATGCAATAAAAGCTCAAAATTATGTCCGTCAACCTCAATGCATTTGGCAATACGTGTAACGACATTCCTCTCAACAGCGAGTAGTTCGCCGTCCGTAATGTTCGCACATGGACTGACGCATGTTGTCAGGCGTTGTCGGTGGATCACGATAGCAAATATCCTTCAACTTTCTCCACAGAAAGAAATCCGGGGACGTCAGATCCGGTGAACGTGCGGGCCATGGTATGATGCTTCGACGACCATTCCACCTGTTATTAAATATGCTATTCAATACCGCTTCAACCGCACGCGATCTATGTGCCGGACATCCATGATGTTGGACGTACATCGCCATTCTGTCATTCAGTGAAACATCTTGTAGTAACATCGGTAGAGCATTACGTAGGAAATCAGCATACATTGCACTGTTTAGATTGCCATCGATAAAATGGGGGCCAATTATCCTTCCTCCCATAATGCCGCACCATACATTAACCCGCCAAGGTCACTGATGTTCCACTTGTCGCAGCCATCGTGGATTTTCCGTTGCCCAATAGTGCATGTTATGCCGGTTTACGTTACCGTTGTTGGTGAATGACGCTTCGTCGCTAAATGGAACGCGTGCAAAAAATCTGTCATCGTCCCGTAATTTCTCTTGCGCCCAGTGGCAGAACTGTACACGACGTTCAAAGACGTCGCCATGCTATTCCTGGTGCATAGAAATATGGTACGGGTGCAATCGATGTTGATGTAGCATTCCCAACACCGACGTTTTTGAGATTCCCGATTCTCGCGCAATTTGTCTGCTACTGATGTGCGGATTAACCGCGACAGCAGCTAAAACACCTAGTTGGGTATCATCATTTGTTGCAGGTCGTGGTTGACGTTTCACAAGTGGCTGAACACTTCCTGTATCCTCAAATAAGTTTACTGTCAGGCGAACGGTCCGGACACTTGGATGATGTCGTCCAGGATACCGAGCAGCATAGGTAGCACACGCCCGTTGGGCATTTTGATCACAATAGCCCTACATCAACACGATATCGACCTCTTGCGCAATTGGCAAACGGTCCGTTCTAACACGGGTAATGTATCACGAAGCAAATACCATCCGGACTGGCGGAATGTTACATGATACTACGTACTTATAACTCCATAGTTACGAAAATTATTGTGGAATAGCGTAAAAATGTTTTGAGAAGAAAGCACGTTCGTAGTCTGCGAAAATTCAGCCCCTGTGTTGGGCTCGGGTGCGGCGCGCACTGCGGACTACGGGGAACGCCGTCCAGTGGACGGCTGCCGCCCGCCCCCAGCTCGACATTCAGCTGCTGCATTTCATCCGTTTCACGACGACAGCTGACCTATCGCTTGATCCAGAAGCAAAAGATTTGGCGCGTAAATCACAGTGAGAGTGGGATTAATAATTAAACTATGTACGTATGTACTGCTATGTATGTACTGCTATATGCGTGCTGCTTCTCAGTTCACATCGACCCAAACGAGTGTTTTTACGTATATTTTTCTTTTTTCAGTTAAAATTCAATTTCCCGTTGATAATAATTGTTACAGCCATTTATTATTTCTTTAATATGAGAGGCATCAAAATTAACAGGAAACAGAAGAGAAAATGAAGGAGAAAAATCGTCAAAAAAGAGAAGATTCGATTACTTTTATTTATCCTTCGGTTGAGGCCTCATTTGTTAAAAAATATTATTAAATAGTTCTCTGGTGACAGCAAAGCTAAAACCACACTTTGATACAAATGATGAAAAACTCAAGGAAGAAGATATCTGTTTTTTTTTTTTTTTTTTTCAAAAACATAGAGAGACATATGAAACAACAGTATCCAAACTGCATAAATTTGTAAATACCGATAATGAAAATGCTACTGAAGTGTCGTTCCTCCAAAGTTCGGGGATAGGTCGATCTGGAGAGCCACGTATAACTGCAGAGAACGTTATTAAACCATGAATGTTAGGAACAGTTAGCTCTTTGCAGTGCAACTTGGTGAAAACTCTGATGTATCTGATTTATTCAACATTACTTGTATTTGTGAGATACAGCTTCAGTACACATATCGAAGAAAATTTACTGCTCTGCTAATCTTCGGAAATCAATAAAACTAGAGGAAAAATATGAGAACGCATTACATAAATAAACACAGCACTGACTGGAAAAAACATACTGCCATACACTACCCGATCAAATGTTCCCGGACACGCCTATGCAATGCCAATGCTGATTTGACCGATCCGATAGATACAGTATGTTGTGAGGGGGCGCGGCAACAGTAGGCATAATAAAAGGAACTGTATCAAATATTAAAAATATTGCGCCACGATGCAACAGCAGTCATTAAATTTTGCGTCGTTATGCTCTTGTAGGAAACAAAATGCCATTTGACTTACGGGTCCTTGATGAAACCGTGAAGATCGTCTATTGCGTTAAAAGTGATCCTCTGCAGCCAAGATTGTTCACAAACGTTTGCGAAGAAATGGACAGTCTGTATGAATCACTCTTTCTTGCACACTGAAATCCGATGGCTTTCCAGAGGCAAAGATTTAGTTAGTCTCTATGAACTCTGTGACGAGCTGAAAGTTTTCAAATGGGGCAAAATATGTCAGGGTCCCTAACCCTTTTCTGTTTATCGCATGGTCGACAACGGCTTATAAAATTAGCCTATCTTGCTGAAATTTTTTGGAAGGTCAACGAAATTACTACATTTTTGCCGTGAATATCAACGACGATATTTATCGTGAGACAAAAACTATCAGCCTCTAAAAAGAAAATAAAGTTGTGAATTACCTGCGTAAAAGAGGATAGTACTGAGTGTTTTCCGCAAGAAAACATATTGAAATTACCAGTCGAAATGAGAAATATCATCACTGGCCATTTGTTAAACCTGTTGAACTTTTCGTCAGATTACTTTCCACATACTGATATTGACATAAATTGGTTACGAAATCCATTTACCATTAAAAGTCAGTCTGCAGTGCTAACCGTCATGGAGTACGAAGCACTCATTGATCTTCCGCACTAAAACACACATTTGAATCTGTGTCACTGAACGATTTTTCGGTTGGTCTTAAGAATCAGTACCCTGAAGTAGCCATAAAGACTGTCTTAATTTTGCCACTTTTTGTCGCAACGTATCCTTGTGAAACAGGCTTTCCAACCTATACTTACACAAGATATAAATATAGATCGAGAATGGATGCCGCCCTAGACAGCCGTGGGATATAAAACAGAACTTTAAAAAAATTGTGATACAGTTCCATGCCTCACATTAAAAGTTATTGTAAACTGTGAAGAATGGAATTGTGTCACTGAGCAAATTTTTCTAATAAAACTCGTTGTTCTTATTTTAAATTGCAAAGTCTTTCGTTTATAATAATTTGGTGTGGAGTTCCAAAAGGTAAAAGCGCCTTGTTCAGTGTTCCGTTGGCTTATAAGTTTAGGAACCGCTGGTCTAGTGATAGGTTACGCCACACGCTTTAACTTTTAACTTACATTTGGTGTCTGAAGAACGAGCTTGCCAATAAATACACAGAGTGTGCAACTAATGACGCTGATGCCAAATTCTGTAGCAGTTTATTAACGGTAGTTGTCATTTTGCGAAAGTGAAGTGCGACTTTAGTTAGAGGGATCCGCCTCTGTAGCTCAGTGGTCAGGGTATCTGGCTACTAAGCAGAGCCCCAGCTTCTACTCCCGGCACTACCAGGCGTTCTTCCTCGGCCAGAGGATTGGTACGGGGCGCTCCCAGCCTCATGAGGGTAACTGAGGAGCTGCTTGCATGAGAAGTAGCGGCTCCGAGGTCAAGAAAGCAGATGACGAGCAGCAGACCGGCGCGCTGACCCTGTGTCTCCCCACAGTGCAGCCAGCGGCTACATCGGCAGAGGACGGAGCGGCGGTCGGTCGGTCCCATTGGCTCACGACGGACAGAAATCGGAGCCTTTTATTTAGAAGGAAAATCTGTACCCGCTCAACAAACCAAGTAACAGACATACACTGATCAGCCAGAACACTATGACCAACTACTTAATAGCCGGTATGTCCACCTTTGGCACCGATAACAGCGGCTTGGAAGCAAGGAGGCCTTGGTAGGTCGCTAGAGAGAGAGTTGCCACCACATCTGCACACACAAGTCGCCTAATTCCCGTAAGTTCCGCGGAGGGGGGGGGGGGGGGGCGATGAGCTCTGACGCCACTTCCAGTCACATACAGGATGTGTTCGATCGGGTTCAGATCTGGTGAGGTGAGGCCCAGCACATCAATTGGAACTCGCCACTCTGCTCCTCGAACCACTGCATCACACTCCTGGCCTTGTGACATGGCGCATTATCTTCTTGAAAAACGCCATTGCTGTCGGAAAATATGATCGTCACGAAGTGGTATACGTGGTCTGCAACCAGAGTACGATACTTCTTGGCCGTCATGGTACCTTGCACGAGCTCCACTGGACCCACGTGAATGTTCCCCAGAGCATAATGGAGCCGCCGCCAGCTTGTCTCCGTCCCGCTGTACAGGTGTGAAGGAGCTATTCCCCTGGATGACCACGGATTCGCGCCCTGCCCTCGGCACGATGAAGAACGTACTGGGATTCATCAGACCTTGCGGAGCTCTGTCACTGCGCCAGAGTCCAGTGCCACTGGTCACGTACCCATTTCAGTCGTAGTTGCCAATGTCACCGTGTTAACATTGGCTCTTGCACGTGTCGTCAGCCACGGAGGCCATCGTTCGGAGTGTCCGGTGCATTGCGTCTTCAGAAACGCTTGTACTCAGCCCGGCATTAAAGTTACTTCCACAACACTTCTCCATCTGTCCTGTTTCAACAGTCTACCCAACATATGTGATGAGGGGTGGCTGCCCGATCACGCGACATCTGGACATAGTTTCACCTTGGTTTCGCCACGTCTTGAAGGCACTCACCACAGTATTTCTCGAACACCAGACAAGTCGTCCAGTTTCCGAAATGCTCCTGTCGAGCCTTCAAGCCACTGGCATCTGCCTTCGGTCAAGCTCAGATGGATCGCGCGCGTCCCCCATTCTACACATGGACAGCGCGCTCATTGATACTACGTGCAACGTGCGTGTGTCTGACTAGCAGTCATTCCTCGCCAGGTGACGCTGCTGGGGTGGCCGTGCCGTTCTAGGCTCTACAGTCTGGATCTGTGCGACCGCTACGGTCGCAGGTTCGAATCCTGCCTCGGGCATGGATGTGTGTGATGTGCTTAGGTTAGTTAGGTTTAAGTAGTTCTAAGTTCTAGGGGACTGATGACCTCAGATGTTAAGTCCCATAGTGCTCAGAGCCATTTGAACCATTTTTTTGACGCTGCTGTCGCCTGGTCGGTTTTATATCGATAGCAGGTCGGTCGTCATAATGTTGTGGCTCATCAGTGCATGAGAAACATCAATAGAGATGGAGCACATTTGTGCTTGCACTGATGGCACAGATACGATATGTTACTGAAAGCAGATGTACTTTATTCTTGTATTTCATATTTTGAATGTTTGTGTGTACTCGGAAACCGTTGCTTGTTTACCTACCTTCACATCAGATAGCTGAGTCATAGTTCTCTTTTCTTTCGCACAGAGTGGAAAATGGCTTCCGTCCCATGGGAACACTGTTTTACTTACTTATGTATCTTGAGGAAAAACAGCGTAGTGGCCGTGAAAAATCCTAGTACTACAGGTAATAAAAACAACTCGATTCTTAAGAGGAGTCTATATTGTCCTCCGGCCTCCCTTAACGATATGTGTAGGCATACTGCAGTTTTCAACATTTTGTGCGTTCTCTTCTACGCTTTCCGCTTCTACAGTTACTTCCTGTTCTTCCTCTGCATGTGGAGTTGAGCACGATGGTCCATTGCAATCACGATTTCGTGAGCCATCACTGTCTTGCAACGGTCGCTCGTCTCGAAACTTATTCTTGCTGCCTTCATTGTTTTGTAGAGAGTCTTCGTCGAATTCTAGTTCACCAATATGTTGAGAAGCTAAGGTCAGTTCTTCTGAGAGTTCGCTGATTGGCTCCCATTCGAACTCTGTAGGATCGTTCAAGATAAACACTTGCAAACTTCCCACAAAGGAGCGTGCGCCATCTCGATTGTTGTGTCGATCACTTATCTGCAGATCCGGACTTTGTTCAATTTCCTCTAGTCGCTGTTCTGATCGTTCACCACTGAAATGCAGCCCGCTGTTTCGAGTATCTTTACCATTCAGAGACTCTCGATCAGATGATGTAGGTTGTTCATTTGCATGTGGTGCTAAGCTAGAGACCTCCGAGTGGTCATACTGTGGGGCGTTCCGTTTCGAATTTAATACCATTTTCGCCATATGCATCCGTAGTTTTTCTATCTCCCGGTCATCTTCTGCTAGTGTCCGATGATGACCGCCGTCTCGCAGTTCGTCCTGATCTTGTAGCCTACCTGTTTCACAATCTTCAATCAACCTTTTGTCCTCTCGTAAGACTTCTTCTGGCGTATCTTTCGCTTTTCCGTTTTTCACGTTTGGTGTGAAGACGATCTGCTGTACCCACTTTGAGCTGCTTTCGTGCGTGTTCCGGTCGTCGCCATCGAGGAGCACCTGGTAGACGCCGACATTGTGACCCGACTGCAACACGCCAGGCTGCTGCTCTGCGGGCCCGTTCCTCTCGCCACTGGATCTCAGGCTACTTCTCGCGTCGTGAAACTGAGCCTCTTCTTCCGAACTTCCCCGTTCTTGTCTCGGCATTGCTTCATCCTCTTCCGCTATCTGTTCCTGCATCTCGCCGTGCTGCTGCTCTGCGGGCCCGTCCCTCTCGCCACTGGATCTCAGGCTACTTCTCGCATCGTGAAACTGAGCCTCTCCTACCGAACTCCCCCGTTCCTGTCTCGCCGACAGAGAGCCCCCGTCCCGCGCACGCTCGCCCTCCGAGCCCGGCGGCCCCCCTGTGGCACTCGAACGGCGGCTCTGCCGCAGCTGCACGGTTTCGGCCTCTGTACCCACAACCTCCCTCGCTGCACTTCCCTTCTCCACACGAGGCTCGGTATGGCGGCGTCTCACTACACTTTTCACTCGCTCGCCAAACTTCCTGACCGTTTCTGAAGCACTGCGAAAGACCCTGCCAATGCCCTGTTTCGGTGGAGGGTTGAAGTACACGTCGACCAGGAGCCGGTCTACGGCCTCGTCCTCCATGCCGCACGCCTGGGCTATGGTCATCTTGCCGGCGACCGCCTCCACCTGCCTGCAGCAGCAACTGCTGCCGTGCGCCCCGACTGCCTCGGAGCTGGGCTTCCCGTAGAGCCAGCGCCTCAGCCTCCTCTTGATGGGGCCGGGCTTGCCCTCGACTCTCTCCACGTTATCGAGGTACTGCCGGACGACGACCGTGCCGTCCTGCTGCGCCGGCTCCTCAGAGGCCGAGTAGAAGCGCGCGCTGTCGCTCGCCCTCGGCGCTTCCTCCTCGACCACCTCGCGGGCCACTTCGACGCCGAAGCCCCTGTGCCTCCCCTTCTTCTTCTCCGTCTCCCACGAGGCCACCCCGTGGGTCTGCACGCGCACCACTCGCCTGTTCAGGGCTGCCACCATCCGGCTCATCTCTTTGCACTCCGGATCTGCTTGCAGCGTCACAATTTTCCCATCTGCAACTTCTAACTCAGCTCTTACGGAGGATTTTCTCTTCTCCTCCATCTGAAAATGAAAGAAAATCTTTATTAAGGTACCTATGGCCGTATATTACTATTCCACTTGTTACCAAAGTAGAAGATAGAAATAAGAAATATTCTATATATGATGGGCTGAGCCATTACACGTGTTCCACGAAATATCGAATGAATGACAGGTGTCGGTATGAAACTTTCTGGCAGATTAAAACTGTGTGCCGGACCGAGACTCCATCTCGGGACCTTTGCCTTTCGCGGGCAAGTGCTCTACCAACTGAGCTACCCAAGCACAAGTCACGCCCCATCCTCACAGCTCTACTTCTGTCAGTACCTCGTCTCCTACCTTCCAAACTTTACAGAAGATCTCCTGCGAACCTTGCAGAACTTGGTAGAGCATTTGCCCACGAAAGGCAAAGGTCCCGAGTTCGAGTCTCGGTCCGGCACACAGTTTTAATCTGCCAGGAAGTTTCATATCAGCGCACACTCCGCTGCAGAGTGAAAATTTTATTCTGGAATTGTCCCCTAATTGTCCCCTTATTTCTGGAAATCGATCCGGAAGAAGTAGGAGACTATACGTTGCGCAGTGTGTTTAGTCTTGCAGTGAGGCAGCTAAAACCTGGGAAAGCCACTAGAGATAATGATATATCAGCAGAACTCAACAAGGCTGCTGGACAACAGCTACATGAAGAATTGCTCCAGCTCATACAAGTTTTATGTGAAACGGGGCAGCTCCCAACGGACCTTAAAAAATGTATCACAGTGCCAGTACTACAGGAAGCATCTGCAAACAAACGTGGACAATATACGATCCTGAGTTTGGTAACACACGCCTCGTAGATATTGACGTCTATCATTCTAAGACGGACAGAAGGCACAGACGACCAGTTTGGCTTCAGACGAGGTGCAGGCACACGAGAAGCAATACTCGACTTAGGTTTAATTCTTCAGAAGAGGCTAAAGAAGTGTCAAGACACATATATTGCCTTTATAGACTTAGTTAAAACACTTGACACTGTAGACCACCGACAGCATTTTAAGATGCTGAGTCAGATTAGCATAAGATATAAGGAGAGAAAAGTAATGCCGAGACTGCATAGAGAATAGTCGGCTATGGTAAGGTGGAGAACATAAAATAGAACCTATTATTAGGCAGGATGTACGACAGAGGTGCCCACTCTCTCCTGCCTTGTTCAATAGATACATTCAGAGGGCAATACATGAAGTTAGGGAGAAACTAGGAGATGTGCATGTAGGAGTAATTGAAATTAGTGAAAAGAAAAAAGGATATGCAGAGATTTTCTGACGATGTCGCAATGTTAAATGAAGATGCAAAACAATTAGAAGCGATGCTGGCCCGGATGGAAATCACTCTCAGCTCTTCCTATAATATGAAAATTAATAAAGGTAAAATAAAAATCTTAGTTGCGAACTTCCAGCCTGCTGATATTGCTGTAGGTCAGCAACTTCAGTCAATCGCTACAACGAAAAATCAGCCAAATTTGCAAATTTCACTTTTTCGAATGACGCGAAGATTAATTTCGGGTCCGGACACATTTTCAAATCATCATAACAGATAGTCAAATTCGTATTTCCGAAAATGCAAAAACCATGTCAAAAATGTGCAAACGAACAGCCATCGAGTGGTTAAAAAAAGTGCAATTTGCAACTTTGGATTGTTTTTCGTTGTACTGCAAAATCTTAGTGGTGAATAGACTCTTAACAGTGAGCGATTGGAGACGGTCGAATCCTCGGCCTACCTATAGAGTAAAATTACATCGGATGTGGAGAGCGCAAGAGGTAAGTGATGGCAGCACATTCTATAGTTTGCTAAAATATTCATGCTTTAATGCACTATCAAATGACGAAACATGCGGAATGAAAGGAAAAACATGCAATATCAGATGTGATGTATTTGATTTATTTGAAAATGATGTACAACAACAAGTTTTCCCAAATTCTCCACCGAGCAGCGTACCTCCGCGACTTGAGACGTTGAGCTAGCAGTCCCTGGATTCGGCAGACGAAGTGCCTTGCCACGAACGGGAACAAAACTGGGCGTAGAAAAGCGTCGACGTACCGCTCTGATGTAAGGGGGCCGCAGGTGACAGACCAAAGGGGCCCTGCTGTACAAGAAATACCTCCCCAGAACTTCATTCACTGTTGCCGGGTCGACCGGCAGGCGACAGTTAGGTTGTCTCCAGACACGTCTTCCGCCTCACTGACTGTGCTAAAACTGTCTTCCGTGATGAGTCCCACCTCGGACTAAGTTGCGCTGACTAGCAAGACATGTCTGGAGATGCCCCATACAATGGTGGGATACCAACCCGAATGTCGCTCGCCGTAAGGCCCGACAAGCAAGAGTGATGGTCTGGGGTGCCGTTTCATTTCATTGTTGGACCCCTTTTTGTCACGCACAGCGCCCTCACAGCGGTATGTTGGCTATATTCTACACACGTTTTATTGCTCCTCATGGCAAGCCATCCTGGACCTACATTTCAGCAAGACAATGCTCGTCCGCAAACGGCAAGATGGACTACTGCTTGTGTTCGTGTTTGCCGAACCGTACCTTAGCAAGCAAGCTCGCCGGAGCTCTCCTCAGCTGACAACACTGGAGCATTACGGGTAGGGCAGGGTAGGGTGTTCTCCAAACAGCTCCGGATTTCAACGATCTAACAACCACCACATTATCTAATGCGCCAATTCGACAGAATCCCTCAGGAAGACATCCGACAATTCTATCAATAAGTGCCAAGTACAATAATTGTTAGCATAAAGGCCACAGATGAACTAACCCTTTATTGACTTGCTCAATTCGTGAAACTCTCTCTTTTGAATAAATCATGCATCTTTGTGAAATTGTAATCATTGCTTTGTATGCACATGAACATCACATCCACCGATTGCCGTGTCATTGAATAATACCTGCATGGTGCGCCTTTTTTTGTCTTAAAGTGTATTTGTTGGGGTATGTACACTACGTACCTAATATTTCAGAGAAACAGAACCTTTTTCAATTTAGTGTTTTAGCATTATTTTGTCCAAGAACAACACATTGAAATCAACATAAACTTTTCATTCACAAAATCTAGGCTCTTGAGTGTTGAGGATAGAAGATACCCATAAGCTTAAGGGTCAAAATAATACAGACAGTAGATAATTCTAAATTGAGTAAGCTGAAATAACAATCTTGGTGTGTTGGTAGAAGAGCCAACACCGTGTTGCTAGAGGAGGCCGAAATGCACGCGTTTAGCTCACGCAGACTGGCGTGAGGTCTGGAACAATCAAAGGAGTTGAGTCTAATAAATAAAGTACGTAGTTGATGTAATACTTAACTTTAATCCATAATTAGTGTACATCGGTCTGATGGTTCATGCTTCATTAGATACATAGCAAAGGATAAATGGCGCCTTGCTAGGTCGTAGCAAATGACGTAGCTGAAGGCTGTGCTAACTATCGTCTCGGCAAATGAGCGTAATTTGTCAGTGTAGCATCGCTAGCAAAGTCGGCTGTACAACTGGGGCGAGTGCTAGGACGTCTCTCTAGACCTGCCGTGTGGCGGCGCTCGGTCTGCAATCACTGACAATGGCGACACGCGGGTCCGACGTATACTAACGGACCGCGGCCGATTTAAAGGCTACCACCTAGCAAGTGTGGTGTCTGGCGGTGACACCACAAATCTAATGGTTGGAATTAATAAAGGGGTGCGAGGTATTGAATGAGCAATCCGTGTGAAGCACGTTTTGTAGGCTGCACATGTTTCATAATAAACAACTGCATGGCGCATCAACAACAGTGGCTGAAATACAATATACCGTACTGTCGTCTGCTGTATGTCCACTGCGAAGAATATCAGTGTTTAAACTTCATGACTATTTATCAAAGATGGGACGTTACCTGTTACAGGAACAGGTAGACGTTCAGTTAAAGTATAGTGGAAAGCCAACTGAATGTACAGAGAACAGTTTTGCAACAGTCATCGTCAACAGAATTTGAGGCCATTATTTTGGATTGTGTGGAAGGATATTTTATGAACAAGCGCCCCCAACCTGTCCGTGAAATGTACACGTCAAGAACACAGTGTGGGCAAGTTGGTGTTACGGGCAACAACCGTGCAGATCAACTGGCGAATATGTTGCAGCATCTTCCTCCCGCTGACGTACCATGCAGTGATTTTCATAGTGTACTCGCCCAACAGCCAAGAACGGAATGAACAACGTTAGTGGACGTGCTTCGTAACATCAATGGCACATCAAACTGGGCGATTCACTCTACCGGCGCTCACGAGAAAATATCCTGCTAATATTAACAGAGTAAGACCCTCTTCAAGCTGTTACTCCTGCCTCACTGAGGAGGACACTGAACGTACGCTAATATATATCGGTAAATAAAATCATCCGGGAACAATTATGCTGTATAATAGCCGCATTTTAAAATTAATAGAGTTTATTTTTCTCTTATAGTAGCTCCTAGCTGCATGAATAGATACGTTGCCAAATGTATTTTCCATTTCACTAGTCTTTATGAAAGAGCGCTTTAAAATTTGAGGCATTATCCTTACGTTTCATTATGTATACACTACGGGCCATTAAAATTCCTACACCACGAAGATGACGTGCTACAGACGAGAAATTTAACTGACAGTAAGAGGATGCTGTGAGATGCAAATGATTAACTTTTCAGAGCATTCACACAAGGTTGGCGCCGGTGGCGACACCTACAACGTGCTGACATGAGGAAAGCTTCCAACCCATTTCTCATACACAAACAGCAGTTGACCGGCGTTGCCTGGTGAAACGTTGTTGTGATGCCTCGTGTAAGGAGGAGAAATGCGTACCATCACGTTTCCGACTTTGATAAAGGTCGGATTGTAGCCTATCGCGATTGCGGTTTATCGTATCGCGACATTGCTGCTCGCATTGGTCGAGATCCAACGACTGTTAGCAGAATATGGAATCGGTGGGTTCAGGAGGGTAATACGGAACGCCGTGCTGGATCCCAACGGACTCGTATCACTAGCAGTCGAGATGACAGGCATCTTATCCGCATGGCTGTAACGGATCGTGCAGCCACGTCTCGATCTCTGAGTCAACAGATGGGGACGTTTGCAAGACAACAACCATCTGCACGAACAGTTCGACGACATTTACAGCAGCATGGACTATCAGCTCGGAGACGGATGGCTGCGGTTACCCTTTACGCTGCATCACAGACAGGAGCGTCTGCGATGGTGCACTCAACGACGA
Organism: Schistocerca piceifrons; assembly: GCF_021461385.2. Classification (NCBI taxonomy): domain Eukaryota; kingdom Metazoa; phylum Arthropoda; class Insecta; order Orthoptera; family Acrididae; genus Schistocerca; species Schistocerca piceifrons. The sequence goes on from NC_060143.1 coordinate 576,752,748, forward strand.
ACCTGGGTGCACGAATGACAAAACGTCATTTTTTCGGATGCATCCAGGTTCTGTTTACACCATCACGACGGTCGCGTCCGTGTTTGGCGACATCGCGGTGAACGCACATTGGAAGCGTGTATTCGTCATCGCCATACTGGCGTATCACCCGGCGTGATGGTATGGGGTGCCATTGGTTACACGTCTCGGTCACCTCTTGTTCGCATTGACGGCACTTTGAACAGAGGACGTTACATTTCAGATGTGTTACGACCCGTGGCTCTACTCTTCATTCATTGCCCGCAGCTCGTGGTCGTGCGGTAGCGTTCTTGCTTCCCACGTCCGGGTTCCCGGGTTCGATTCCCGGCGGGGTCAGGGATTTTCTCTGCGTCGTGATGGCTGGGTGTTGTGTGATGTCCTTAGGTTAGTTAGGTTTAAGTAGTTCTAAGTTCTAGGGGACTGATGACCATAGATGTTAAGTCCCATAGTGCTCAGAGCAATCTACCCTTCATTCGATCCCTGTGAAACCCTACATTTCAGCAGGATAATACACGACCGCATGTTGCAGGTTCTGTACGGGCCTTTCTGGGTACAGAAAATGTTCGACTGCTGCCCTGGCCAGCACATTCTCCAGATCTCTCACCAACTGGAAACGTCTGGTCAATGGTGGCCGAGCAACTGGTTCGCCACAATACGCCAGTCACTACTCTTGATGAACTGTGATATCGTGTTGAAGCTGCATGGGCAGCTGTACCTGTACACACCATCCAAGCTCTGTTTGACTCAATGCCCAGGCGTATCAAGGACGTTATTACGGCCACATGTGGTTGTTCTGGGTACTGGTTTCTCAGGATCTATGCACCCAAATTGCGTGAAAATGTAATCACATGTCAGTTCTAGTATAATATATTTGTCCACTAAATACCCATTTATCATCTGCATTTCTTCTTGGTGTAGCAATTTTAATGGCCACTACGGTACTTTCAACATAAAATGAAAAACACGTGCCTTTTTAAGGTCCTCTTTAACAAATCTGACCCCACCGCCTTTAACAAAGCCCTGGCGACGTCCTTGGCTGAGAACAACCCGATGTTGGGCGTGGGTGCAGCACAGCAGCAGGCTGCGGGTAACCCCGCCCCCAGCTCGACATTCAGCTGCATCATTTCAACCGTTTGACGACGACAGCTGACGTATCGTTTGATTATGCAACAAAAGATTTGGCGCGTAAATGACAGTAAACGTGGGTTTAATAGTTAAGATATTTATGTATTCCTATGTGTGTACTATTTCTTAGCTCCAATCGATCCAACAACGTGGTTTTTTCGATATTTAAACTATCGTTTTATTTCTTTTTTCAGTTAAAATTGAAGTGTTCGTTGAAAACAATTGTTTCACCTATTTATGACTTCGTTAATGTGAGGGTGCTCAGAACATCGCATCAAAATTAACAATATACAGGGTGAGTCACCTAACGTTACCGTTGAATGTATTTCGTAAACCACATCAAATACTGACGAACCGATTCCACAGACCGAACGTGAGGAGAGGGGCTAGTGTAATTGTTTAATACAAACCATACAAAAATGCACGGAAGTATGTTTTTTAACACAAACCTAGGTTTTTTTAAATGGAACCACGTTAGTTTTGTTCGCACATCTGAACATATAAACAAATACGTAATCAGTGCCGTTTGTTGCATTGTAAAATGTTAATTACATCCGGAGATATTGTAACCTACAGTTGACGCTTGAAACCTCCGACGTTCAGTTGCGTGTTGTAACAAACACGGGCATAAATTGGCCAGCCCGTTCTCCTGATCTTACACCTCTGGACTTCTTTCTGTGGGGTACGTTAAAGGAGAATGTGTACCGTGATGTGCCTACAACCCCAGAGGATATGAAACAACGTATTGTGGCAGCCTGCGGCGACATTACACCAGATGTACTGCGGCGTGTACGACATTCATTATGCCAGAGATTGCAATTGTGTGCAGCAAATGATGGCCACCACATTGAACATCTATTGGCCTGACATGTCGGGACACACTCTATTCCACTCCGTAATTGAAAATGGAAACCACGTGTGTACATGTACCTCACCCCTCATGGTCATGTACATGTGCGTCAGTGAAAAAGACCAATAAAAAGGTGTTAGCACGTGGACGTAATGTGGTGTTCCAGTCTCTTCTGTACCTAAGGTCCATCACCGTTCCCTTTGGATCCCTACGTAATTCGGTGCTCTCCGATACACACGATCGAACAGCGGAGGAGTGGTACTCAAGCGTCAACTTTAGGTTGCAATATCTCCGGATGTAATAAACATTTTACAATGCAACAAACGGTACTGATTACGTATTTGTTTATATGTCCAGATGTGCTAACAAAACTAACGGGGTTCCATTTAAAAAAACGTAGGTTTGTGTTAAAAAAATACTTCCGTGCATTTTTTTATGGTTTGTATTAACCAATTACACTAGCCCCTCTCCTCACGTTCCGTCTGTGGAATCGATTCTTCAGTATTTGATGTGGTTTACGAAATATATCCAGCGGTAATGTTAGGTGACTCAACCTGTATAGAAGAGAAAATGAAGGAGTAAAATCGTCAAAAAAGAGTCGATTCCTGACTTTTATTTATACTTCGCATTATCCCTTATTTGTAAAAAAAAAAGTATTAGTAAATAGTTCTCTAGTGACAGCAAAGCTAAACCGATACTTTGATGCAAATCATGAAAAACTTAAGGAAGAAGAGATCAGCTTTTTTTAAAAATATAGACATATGAAACCACAGTATTCAAACTGCATAAAATTGCAAATACTGATAGTAAAAATGCTTCTGAAACATCGTTCCTCCAAAGTTACGGGATAGTTCGATCTGGAAAGCCACGTACAATTACAGAGAACGTTATTAAGCCATGGATTTTAGAAACAGTTAGCTCTTTGCAGTCCAAGTAGATAAAAACACTGATGTATCTGATCTATCAATGTTACTTGTATTCGTGAGATATACTTTCGCTAAGAAAACTTATTGTTCTCTTCTTTTTTGGAAATCAGTAAAACTGGACTAAAAATATTAGAATTGTCAGATTGTTACATGAATAAGCACAAAAACTCAAAAAAACGTACTGATGTACGTAGTGACGAGGCCGTAGCAGTGGTAGGAAAAATAAAGGCCACTGTATCAGAAATTAAAAATATTGCGCCAGGATTTAAGAGCAGTCATTATATTTTTCATCCTTATGCTCTTGTAGGAAACAAAATGCAGTTTGTAATTCCTGTGTGATGGTCTGGATAGATGTCTGTCTATTACACATTACGACCCTCTTCAACTGTCGGCGGTCTCTGTCGGTCAACAGACGAGGTCGGCCTGTACGCTTTTGTCCTGTACGTGTCCCTTCACGATTCCACTTCGCTATCACATCGGAAACAGAGGACCTAGGGTTCCTTAGGACAGTGGAAATCTCTTGTACAGACGTATGACACAAGCGTCACCTAATCACCTGGCCACGTTCGACGTTCGAAGTCCGTGAGTTCCGCGGAGCGCCTCATTCTACTCTCTCACAATGTTTAATGACTACCGGGTTCGCTGATATGAACTATCTGGCAGTAGGTATGAAAATATATGTTCTAGGGGTGTCCGGATACTTTTGATCACGTAGTGTACCTTCAGCACATCTATCGAAGAAAATTTACTCTCCTGCTCATCTTCGCACATCAATAAAACTAGAGAAAAAAATACTAGAAATCCGAGATTGTTATGTGAATAAACACAACATTGACAGAAAAAAACATACTGACGTGTGTAGTGACGGGGCCGCAGCAGTGGCAGTAAAAATAAAGGGCACCGTATCAGAAATTAAAAATATTGCGCCAGGATGTAACATCAGTCACTGTATTTTGCATCGTTATGCTCTTGTAGGAAACAAAATGCCATCTGACTTAAAGGTATACCTTGATGAAGTTGTTAAGATCGTTAATTACGTTAAAAGTCGTCCTCTGCAGTCACGATTGTTCACAAACGTTTGCGAAGAAATGGACAGTCTGTATGAATCACTCTTCCTTGCACACTGGAATTCGATGGCTCTCCAGTGGCAAAGATTTAGTTAGTCTCTATGGACTCTGCGACGAGCTGAAAGTTTTCAAATGTGGCAAAACACGTCAGCGCCCGTTACCCTTTACTATTTATCGCATGATCGACTGTGGCTTATAAAAGTAGCCCATCTTGCTGAAATTTTTTGGAAGGTCAACTAAATTACTACATTTATCGTGAGACACAAACGATCAGCCTTTAAAAATACAACAAAGTTGTGAATTACCTGTCTAAAAGGGGACAGTATTGAGTGTTTTCAACTTTTTTATAATGTTCTGCAAGAAAACATGTTGGAATTACCAATCGAAATGATAAATATCATCACTGGCCATTCGTTAAATCTGTTGAACTCTTTGTCAAATTCTTCATACTCAAATCGACATCGATTGGATGCAAAATCCATTTAAATTAAAAGTCGGTCCTGGAATACGAAGCACTCATTAATCTTTAAGATTCATCCGCATTAAAACATACTTTTAAGTCTGTGTCACTGAACAATTTTCGGGTTAGTCTTAAGAATCAATATCCCGAAGTAGCCAAACAGACTGTCTTAATTCTCCTACCTTTTGTCGCAACTTATCCTTGTGAAACGGGCCTTCCAACCTATTCTTATACAAGAAATAACTATATGACGAGAATGGATGCTGCCCTAGACATGCACATACAACAGTCTGATATAATACCGAACTTCAAAACAATTGTGCAACAGTTCCATTTTTTGGCATTAAAAGCTATTGTAAACTGCGAAGAATGGAGTTGTATCAATGAGAAAATATTTCTCATAAAGGGCGTTGTTCTTATTTTAAATTGCAGTGTCTTCCATAAGATAGGAGGACTTTGTTGAGTGTTCCTTCGCCCTAAAAGTATAGGAACCGCTGGTGTAGAAAACGGGGTTTCTATGTAGGGAACGAGAAAGTCCACAATGTAAAAATGGGGTGGAGAAATAGTTAAAGAGTCTGATGGATTGTGAGAGCAGAACGAGAACTGATGTAGTCTCACATACCGATACCGAGACACTGCGTAGACCAGAGCAATAATGACTTAGACTTGTTAACAAATAATATAAGGATCACAAAGGAGAGAAGGAGTGTAGGTTTTGGAAGTAGCTATGAGGAAGGTAAACGAAAGATGGAACAGCAGTCAGGAAAGACATGAAGAGAGTCTTACTCTTAAAGTTCAGAACGCGTTAAAAATATAATGCATGCAGAGTGTGACAGAAAAGGTGTAGCTAGGATATTGCAGGTGTGCAGTCCGCATTGGATAGCAGTTGCCCCTAAGTGACAAAACTTCCAAGGTCCTGTAGAATGAAGTGTTAAAAAAAAATTGTAGTTCCATTCCTGATACTTCTGGGAGCGGGTGGGAAAGTAGTGGGTTTACGGTGTGGACCTGGCCCATTTGCATGCACACAATAACAATACCGCTAAGATGCTCTGGAAACATCTCATGCAGTACTTGAGACAGTGATTTCAGTAATATTAGTTTGTTGGGATCGTAAAATAAAGAAAACCTATCCTATCATAAAAAAATTGGGGTTGTGAATGGAGGAGATGTATGGCTTAGAATATCCTAGATTCAAAAAAACGTTTTCCCGCGAAATTTGTAGCTGAATATATGTGCCACAATTTCTTTCAAGATTAGGCGTCTACAAGAAATCCAAAAGTCGCAAAAAAGTGGAACATATATAAGATCATTTGCTGTTTTAGAGCCTGGCGACCTGATTAAAATCACAGAAATTGAGCTTCCCACTATTTTAAAAAGTTTTGTTGACAGTTATGTTGAGATTTCTGAAGATGGTATCGTTGCAGAAATTCCATGCCTGAGAATATTTCTGCAATATGTCAAAGCTCCAAAAGAGGGGTCTCTCGATTAGTTATCTTTATGATTATTAGAGTTCATAGTTCGATATGAATTTTTGAACTCTCATTTTGGTATTAAGATTTATCTTAGCTTTATGTATTTTGGCAGCCTCATACGAGGGCAGTTTTTTAAATCTCACACTAATTAAGAATTATCTTAGACCCACTATGAGTCAGATACAACTCTCTAATTTGACAATTTTGTTGATTGAAAGCAGTGAAGCTAAATGACTGATTTTGATGATGGAATTTCAAAATTTGCAGCAGAGAAAGTTGGAAGAAAAATATTCTAAGCTACAAGTCAAAGCCACCTCACACTCAGAAGATCTTTGGTTGTTTGTACTACTTTTTCAGCAATCAGGTAAACTGTGTTATTTATAGAAATCCGTCTTACTTATTTGTTTTGACTACTAAAAACTATTTACAGAATAGTTAACATTATACTTTACTTACTTAATCACTTTTACCAAAAAATTACGTTATCCAAAAATATTATTTTGTGGGGATGGTGGACATTAAAAAGCTCCACATTGGAGGCCAAACTACCTAGCTGCCAACTGTGTTACAGGACACAACACATTACAGTTAGTATAAATACACTGTCCAGCGCAAGATTAAACGCCACTTGATGCCGTTGTAGGCACCTGACACTCTAATGAAAGTACATTCTATCTATGATGTGGTCTACAAATGAGGATATCACGTGACTGTTTCATTGGTTCAAATTGTTGGTATGTTTCCCAAATTTCTTCTACTGCCATTTTAATCATTTCTATAAAATATTTATCTGCGTTATGTCCTCTATACATTCCATGACCTTTGTAATATCCATTGGCATATTTCATATAATAGTGGAAAGCAGAAGGCACATATTTTTTATGTATTAATAACACTGATTTTAATTGAATAATACTGATATGATCATTAGCTACCTCGTATTTCACCTTTAACATTACCTTGTATAAATCATTTACAAAATTTACTTTAATGATGTATATTTTTCAATTGAACCATTGTTTTTCATGATTTTTGGATTTGACTGATGTGTGTCTATTTTCTTTAATTAAGTTTCAAGAACAAGAGAATTTTCCAGTTTGGTAAATCTTCCACTTAGTAAATGCATACTACAGTTTCATTTCATTTCATTGTGTTTTGTAATTGGTTTTGAAATTTACCTTGATGGATCTTTAACCCAGTAATGATGATTTCCATCATCTTTGAAGTACACAAGATTAATATGTTTATTTTTCTTATGTTTTGGAGAATGTAACATTTTCCATTAAAAGGATATACATTAATTTTTATTTAAATTACTGATTCAGTTTTTGGAATACTGTCTATCTTAACTGGAAACTTAAAAGTTTTTAACTTTTCATCAATATCTTATTCAACAGTCTTATATTTTGTATCTCTCTCTCCATGACAACTTGCTGTAAATAAAATTGAACCTTATAACCTAAAGGAAATACTTTTGATAACAGTTTCTTACCTCAATATATTTATTTTTGGTCATTCACTGTATGAGAGTCCTTTTAATGCATTACATTTGTTAATTAGTAGTTGTAGAGCTTTAACTCTATCTGAACTCCATTCTGAACCTCTCATTTGAAACTCTGTCACTCTGAAAAACATTTCTCTTTTGCCGTGTTATAAACCTTTTGTTTTCTCTGTCATAAGTAACTATATGATTATGTGAGTTAAAGTGAAATTCTGTGTTTGACTATCATTAATGTAGAGGTACAGCATACATTTAGATTAACTGTCGATCTGTTATAAATCTGTAATTAACTTTTCGCTGTTTTAAATACATCTGCAGAACCTAAGAAATGTGTTATGACTTAAGTGTGGCATGTGGTACTGCCCCCAGTGGTCACAGGCGCCTTTCTCTGCTGTGATAGATCACATATAACCATTATATTCCCTTTATGATTGTTCGTCCTTTCTCATCATCATTTGCACTGTTCACTGATTCAAGTTCCAGTGTTTTGATTTATGATATGTATCATATGGCCCTTTCAAATAGTCTTCAAATAGGCCGTAGGATGTCCTCACGAACTTTTTACACTACATTTTCATCTTATATGAGAATTTACATAGTAGCACTTCCTAATTTCTTTTCATTCCATATCTACGAATTGAGTGTATGTACAAATAGTATGTAACTACATGACACTGCCTGTTGCACACCGATGGCGGGACTGTAATGGCATGGCGTTCTGTTTGCAAGTATGTTTGTGTGTTCACACCACTTCAACTAAGAATCAATACACATCCCCAGAAATACTGCATTTTTTACACAATCTGCAGTGATGCCACCTACATTTAATTTAAGTGTCATTTTCACTCTTCTCACAGTGTCATATCTCCTATCTCATATTCATCTACATCCTCATCGTAGTCTATAACATGGCCTTCAAGTTAATTTCTCTTGTAGAGCCCCTCTATGTATTCCTTCCAACTTTGAGCTTTCCCTTCTTTACTTGGTACTGATTTTCCATCTGAGCTCATCATGTTCATAAAGCTGCTTCACTTTTCTCCAAAGGCCTCTTTAATTTTCCTGTGGGCGGCATTTACCTTTTTCCTAGTTATCTCTATCCTTACATTTGTCTTCTAGCGATTTATGCTACGCCATTTTCCACTTCATATCCCTTTTGACTGCTTCATTTCCTGCATTTTCACATTTTCGCCTTTCATTAGCTAAACATTGTTATCCTGTTTAAAGCAGTGCTTCCTATTGTGATTTATCCCTAGAATACTGTTTTGTAGATATGTTTTTTCATAATGTAAAAAGCTGGTGCTACACTGTTCATTCATTTCTCACTCTCAGTCACTACATACACTACACACACTGTCTGCTGATATCAGGACCATTTTGCGTACTACAACTTCGCATTTGCTGACTAGAAACACTGAGTAAATATCGCTCTATGACAAACGAGATGTTGAACTCAGAAAAAGGATAAGGTAATATGCGTTCTGTACGTTTCCAGAGAAGAAAAAAAGAAGGAAAAAATATAGTGTGGAGGTGTTATATGAAAAGATAGATATTTTATTATCAGTATTATTATTTATTTGTGTTACGTTTTTATACCAAATTCCTACTCTGTTCGATGCCTGAGTAATCATGCAATGCATGGAATGTATTGCTTAAAAGGTATTTTAACAACGTTTAGAAAAGTTTGTTTGCGCAATTTCTTCAATCTCTTTTGGCAATTTATTGCACAGCTTTATTCTTTGGTAGAAATGCTGTTTTGAGATTTATGTTTATTCATTCTTACTAAATTAAATTCAATCTTTCCTGTGATATCCTAGGACATCTACTAAGCCTTGGCTTTTTAACTATTTTATCTTGTGCTGCCTTCGCTATTTCATCTCTGAAAGCTACTTATTCCTCTTCTATTGAATTCCTTTCCCGTGGAGGAGACAATCGTTGCCTAAGGCTGCTTCTGGGCCTCCTCCCTCTAGAATACAACTCTCGAGAAAGTCTGGTTCTTACAATTTATCCAGATCACCTCTCCTTAATTTCCTACCTTGTTGCAGTTTCTTCAGTCCTAATCTACAATTCATAAACAATACATTGTCACTGGAGTCGACATCTGCCCCCAACAATGTCTTACTGTTAAAAATCTGGTTCGATAATGTCTGTCTAACAATTATAGAATCAATTTGAAACCTTCAGGCGTCTCTAGGTCCCTCCCAAATTTACATCCTCTTTTCATGATTCGTAAAGCAGGTATTAGTGATTGTTAAATTATGGTCACTTCAACTTTACACCAACGACTTCCTCTTTTATTCCTTTCCCCAGTCCATATATTCTCCTAATATTTTTCCTTCTCTTCCTTTTCCTACTATTGTATCTCATCATACATAACGCCAATCTCTTCATCATCTGTTGAGATATTTGGCATATAAAATTATACTGCTGTGGTGAGTTCTGGCTTTACGTCTACCTCAGCTATGGTAGATGGCTCTGAGCACTATGGGACGTAACATCTGAGGTCATCAGTCCTCAGCTATGGTAATGTGTTCGCTATGTTGTTCTTAGTACCTTATTCACATTCCTATTTTCTTATTAATTATTAGACCTAATCCTACATTAACCCTATTTGATTTCGTGTTAATAACCCTGCACTCACCTTACCAGAAGTCCTGTTCCTCCTGCCACTGAATTTCACTAATTCCCAATATATCTAACATCAATCTCTCCATTTCCCTATTTTAATTTCGTAATCTATCTGCCCAGGTAAGGTATCTTACATTCCACGCTCTGGCCCATAGAATGCAAGTTTTATTCTTCCTGATGACAATGCCCTACTGAATAGTCCCTACCCAGAGATATGAACAGGAAACTATCTTATCCCAACAAAATTTCATCCAAGAGGATGCTATCATCATTTAACCATACAGTAGAGCTGCCTGCCCTTGGGAAAAACGATGACTGTAGTTTTCCATTCACAGTATCACTCCATCCACAGTATCAGCACAATAAGACCAGTTGGTTGATGGTGTCAGGCTAGACCAGACACCCATCCAGATTGTTTACCTGCAATTACTGAAAAGGCTACTGCCCCTCTTCAGGAACCACATATTTGTCTGACCTCTGAACAGATACCCATCCATCATGGTTGCACCTACAGTACGGGTATCTCTATCATTGCAGAATGCAAGTCACCCCACTATGCAATGTGCATGGTTCCTGAAGGGTCAGGCATCAACAAAAGGGTGTCAAATTCCTGTAATCTGCAGACTGTCAATGGGCTTTTCAGTCTGTCAGGCTCCCTGTCTGGCTGCCTTTATGCTGCATAAACTATTAGTACTGGCTGCAAATGGTCTCAGTTTGACATTGGTGAGGTTCTATCGCATCAGATCCCAGGTAGCACCAAGCACGCCATGAAAGATGCATTCTGCCATGTGTTGTAACTGCCAGCAGGTGGAAAAGTAAGTGCCAGCTATAATTTTCGGCATTAAAAAAATTCATAATTTGTTGAAAGTAGAAAATTTCCTACTCATCACCGACCACAGGCTCCTGGTTTTCTCACTCGCCACTTCCTATAAGCTATTGGATCAGATTGCCTCTGAATTGTAGAGTTAGGCCTTTTCTTTGATAATTATTGCTATTACATTCGTTTCCCATCCACTGCCCAGTGTGTTAACACCAATGTTGTATTTCGATTGCCAGCAGGACCTGATCCAGGGTTCGATCGACAGGAGAGTGTCATTTTCACCTAGGACAATGTCTTGCAGCAGAAGTTGCTAGATTTTCCTTTGATGGCGCCAGAAGTCACGGCCGCCAAGGCCACCAAGCCGCTTTTCCAGAAAATCGTTTCAGCAGGCCAGAGGGGATATCCCTCACTGGGATATGTCTTATAGGAAGGCTTTGATGTGGCATCATGTCTGCTGGGCAGCGATCGTTCACAATGTTGAAAATCTTTCGCAGGCTTGCACAGTCTGTGCACAGAACCAGACTGCACTACCACGTCTTCCCTTGGCCAGTTCTGGGGCACCCTTGGGACAGGGCGCACACCGACTTTGTAGGCCCTTTGTTGGGAAGCATGGTGGACAATGTATAGTCAAACTTCCCATATGTTGCCAGACTGTCTTCCGTGACACTGACAGCAACTATTCGTTCATTGTCGGTCATTTCTGCTATTACTGGCTCTCCCCAGACCCTTGTCCCAATTAACAAGTGGATATCCATCTCACACGAGTTTGTAGGTTTTTCCATTCACAACACTGTCTAGCATCTGATTACCACACAATTTCGCTTGGTTTCTAACTTGGATGTGGAGCGATTCATGCAAATGTTCAAAACTCAAATGAAATAGCTTGCGTCTGCCTCAACCCATGACGATGCACTGTCTAATTTTCTTGCAGCATACTGGACGACACTGATTAACAGGTGTAATCTTAAACATTTGCATGACCATCAGCCATAGGGTCTTTTGCATTTGTTGCACCCAGAATGATATGCTGTGGACTGTCATGGACAGCCATGTTTCCCTCATGGGCCCATTGTTTTGCCCAGGAGTAGGGGTGGCCGCCAGGTGTGATGGTGGGCCACAAACGTTGACATTTGTTTGTGATCGATGTCGGCCAGGAGCAGCTGATCTATCATTCCACTCAGTTGCAATCATGACCTGTAGCAATCTCAATGCCACCGTCTTCAAGACAGCTCTGTGACAGTGGTTGGCACGGCATTGTTTGGGTTGAAGGCTCTCAATTGTGGTAGCATACACAGCCACTGCAGCCCTCACCTTCTCCTCCACCATACTTCCTACGACTGCAGAATAGGACCACGGTGGGGTCCTGTGACTATCAATGTGGTGTCCACACAATTTCAACTGGCAACCTCCTTCTCCCACTGAGTAGACAGACTGAGTCCTCACGTCCACCAGTGCTGAAGGCTGAACTGTTACCCCAGCTAAAGAAGAACTGCACCACAAGATGATTGTTACCCCAGCTTCCGTAATCTTCCATGTCTCTGTCAGAAACAGCTGCATCGTCATTGTCTCCATCAGTGCCTGGTCTGCTACTGGAGCATCTCGCCCTCTCTGTTTTGAAATAGAGGTTGTGTGGTGAGCTGGCCGTTTTCGGCTCTGCAAGACGTTTTCAGCGTGGAAAGTCTTAGAGGAGTATGTGTGAGTATTGCAGCAGAATAGTGTAGAACCATGTCAAGGAGGGTGCATACGAAGCATTGCATGGGCAGACCCACTGACCCAGGTGTTTACTTTCCAGCGGCAACAGACCTTACCTGGCAGTGCTTACATGGACATCAACTACCTCTGAACTGGCTTTCGTCTTCTGCTGTACTGTTTTCTGTGTGCTTAGTTTATTCAGTCACTTATGCTGGTTACATTGGTTGTTTATCTCTAACATGGTGTTCATATTCTCTCCTCTACTGTAGATTGAATTTCACAAGAAGATTCGTTTCATCTTCGTTGGTTTAGCTCCATGGCTTACAGCTGAAGCATTGTTGGCTATAGTTGCAGTCACGATAGACGATGGGCGAATTAAAGTTATTTCTGTGCACGTGTGTCACATGTGTTTCAACACCCAAAGGTAGATTCATAGTGTTCTAATTGCTCTGCTCTTAGTGTCGTAGCCAATGCAAGCAGTGAACATGATAGCAGCGAATTGTATAATAATATGCAGATTATACACATTCTTTAAGTGCAAAGCACTTTTATGCTCGTATTGCAACTGTCACTTGGAACTGGAAACACTGCAATCTCCGTCTGTGGCTGGACCTGCGCGAACTGTCGTCATTGTGAATCGGACCATGGTACAGTTATATTTTGTGACGACAGTTTCGAGGCGTCGTTACGCCAGGGCAAATAAAACATGGACGATAAGCCGTTCAGACAGTAAGAAAAAAATGTGTGTGAAATCTTATGGGACTTAACTGCTAAGGTCATCAGTCCCTAAGGTTACACACTACTTAACCTAAATTATCCTAAGGACAAACACACACACCCGTGCCCGAGGGAGGACTCGAACCTCCGCCGGGACCAGTCACACAGTCCATGTCTGCAGCGCCTAAGACCGCTCGGCTAATCCCGCGCAGCGACAATAAGAGAATAGAAGGTTTTGAAATGTAGTACTGCAGAAAAATGCTTGAGATTAGATGAGTAGATCACATATCTAATGAGGAAGTGCTGAATAGAACTGGGGAGAAAAGGAATAATAGCGTAACTTGATTAACAGGATGTACCCATTGATAGGACACATTCTGAGACATCAAGTGGTGGCGGCTAAAAATCGTAGAAGGAGACGAAGAAACGATTTCAGCAAGCAGGGTCAGATGGATGTAGGTTGCAGTAGTTATTCAGAGGTGGTGAGCCTAGCATGCAGAGCTGCATTAAACTCGTATTCGGAGTGAAAATTACGACAAAAACAACAAAAAAAAATCACCTTTTGTGAATAATTTTTATTTTCTACCATATGTAAATTTCATTATGCAAAGTAATTTACATTAAAAGATATGGTACATCTAAAATACATAACAAAATTGTCGCTAAATAATTCTCGTTTTTAAACATTTATCTGGTAGGTCGTTTTAGAAATTCCTTATGTGTTATATTTCTTTGAACAAAGCTTTTTAACCGTACACCTTGACTGTCACAAGACTGCCGCCTAATCGTCAGAAATGGCAATCAGTATGAAGAATATCAGCGTTTTATTTCCATGTGGGATGTTGTAATACAACCTACATGAGGAATGGTGCAGGTAACTTCTGGAGATTGTCACTATCAGCACACAATATTCGAAATAGAGCAGTTTATTTGGTGTTGGTTTGGCAATGGGGCAAGAAAATTACCAGTTTTGTATGCTGCAGTCTGTAGTAGGGGTGTTATAGTGGTGTTCAACTATACTTCAAATAGAATAACCTCTACATGCACTCACAGAACCTAAGTGGACCAGGGCTGCAAGGTGACACTGCAGTGAAGACCTGGGTAGCGGCAGTGGGTGTGATGAGGTGGTTAGCCAATGGTAGCTCAAATAAATAAGTTCAAATACTAACACATTTTATTATAAATCATGGAACTACAGTAGTGGTGTCGCTGCTGAATTTCCACACCCCTTTCATTGCGGCTAGGATGACATGTGGTGAGCGATTGCTGTCGTCAGCCTACCCGCAGCTGTGGCTTCGTGCCTGGACTTACTGACTCCTGTATTTACAGGCACAGATTCTGCGCCTACTTCCTGCTTTATGGCTGCCTGTGTGAGGAACCAGCTGTATAGGAGATGCCAGCCTCCTGTGGGGGAACTCGCCCCAGCAAGTGATGGCAGGTGCCACCTGGGCGCCCTCTGGGACATGGTAGAGAGAGCAGCTGCATCGCCCAAGGCTCGAGTTGCTACCTTCCAGGGCAGTCATCTGGCGGCTTCTGCTTGATGTTGGTTGCTGGAGGAGGTCCACCAATGATGAGTACTGGGTCCAGTAATGTGAACCTGGTACTTGCAGATGGTTTAGCAATGGCCAGTAATTGTAACAACTGCATGATGTTCCATGACAACCCAGTGGCCTTCGTATTCCCTATGTCCTGGTGGGTACTGCCTGACTGATTGTGCTCCTACTAAAATGGGAGTCCACTTGCACTAAAATGTAGCCCACGTGTTGTGCTGAGGTGCTGTTATCTGTCACATACTCAAAACACAACTGTGTCCCCAGTTGTGGTAAGAGGTGGCACTGCATGTGTGTGCCTGACTGCAATGCAGTAGGTGTTGCACGATTATGTTATAGCATCCTATGCACCATCAGCTATCTTACGCCACCTATTTTCTGTGACAACTCCCAAAATTTATTGACAGAGCTACAGTGCCTACCATCTTCGAAAGGCCTGGCCCCTGGGTCTCACCCAGGACCTGTCTGCAAAAAACCTCACCAAACATAGAATACACAATACTTACAATTTTCTTTCTTATTTCCTGTATGGATTGAACCTCAAGTTCAGAGCCAGCTACCTTATTCTACAGTTTTCTAGCCCTATAGCTCTAAGTTGTTCTCTTATACTAGTATGGTATGTGTCTCATTCGTACAGCTCACTATTTAACAGTTCTTGTAAAGTCTTTCAACACACTTACAACTGCCATCATTACTTTATATTATAGGTGCCACTCTGACATCATTTGTTACATCACTTATGTTTATGAAGAATCTCTCAGGGGCCACTTGTGCTGCTTAGTAACTTTTAGATCTTAAGTACTAGGTAACATATTTCTTAACTCTACTTGCACATGCTCATACACAACATTTCCTAACTTCACATTTCCATTTTCAGTGCTTCACGCATAATTAGCGATAATGTTACTGGGACTCATACTACTGGTGTTTCACTTTGGAGGACCAATCTCTGCCTCAAGTAGATGAATGCTGCACAGAATAGATAGTATGACATTCAAGGTCAGGACGGTGCTGCATTGACTTTCTTGGATTAGCTACGAGTTGGTTCAAGAAGAGGATTAGGTGTGGCTTCAAGATGTTGTTGATATAAGTCAGATTCTGCTCGCATAGTAATTTCTCTGGTCAGTACAACTGTGGCTGTGTCAGGTTCAAGTTGATAACCCACAAAACAGTGGCTGACAGGTGAACTGCCAGTCTAGCTACATCACAATCTGTCCCTTTAATTAGCAACCCACTGCCATGCAGTTCCATTCTCTTTGATACTGTGAGCCTATCCTGCTCATAGCAATCTGCTACCACCACTATGGAATCATGTATCCCTACTTTTGAAAAGAATGCTGCAAATCCAAATCCGCAAACAACCTTTCCCACCCATTTTGCTTAGGTGCAACTGAATTTCGCATGTATTGACTGCTCTGTTCAAGAAGACTGTAATCTTTTCCCCCTGACAGTGCTGGAATTCCTCTGCTGTCATCCTTGGTGCACAGAAAACTGGAAAAAGGGAGCCATCATTACTCCACCTCTCCCCTTTGGAAGGTCCATCGTTACTTGTCAAACATATTATTTGGCTTAAACATAAAACCTATTTACAACTACGAAGACTACGACATGCGAACTTATTCTGGACAATTACCCATAAACTCTTGCTGCATTTTGACACACACCTTCCTTATTTTAATGCCACCTAACTTCTTAATTCTATCACTACAAAATACTCATTGTTATTTTTCATTTCCTCTGTCTCAAACCATGTTGGTATGTCTCATACTGATTGTACAACACATTCACACTCATCCTTCTTGTTACCTCCCTCGCTCTTCTCCTTCAACGAAGGTTTGACATTAGTGGTAATGCATACGGTACACTTGAAATGGCCACTGGCGTCTGACATGAATTATCATTGTTCTCAGTGATAAATGCAGTTTGACGTTTACTGGTGAAATTGTTTGTTACTTGATATGATCTTTGATACATTATCACAAACTTCTTCGTTTTATCTTTCGGTGTACAAGAGCTTGTCAACATTGTCCATTGCTCTGACCTATACTGTGGTAATGCTTCTGTGCATTTTACTACTATCTCTTGCCATTGAAGGTTAGTTAGGTTTAAGTAGTTCTAATGGCAACTAGGATGGCTCACGGTGAGCTGCTGCTGCTGTCAGCCTTCCCTCGGCTACATCGATATACCCAGCACTGTGGACTCCAGTACTAACAGACACGGCACTTGTGGCCTACTTCCCACTTTATGGCTGTCTGTATGAGGAGAAAGCAGCGCGACCAGAGGGAGACTGGAACTGTTGCAGCGGACGCCAGCCTTCGACGAACGAGCTTACCCTTGGAAATAGTGGCATGTGGCGTCTACGGGCTGTCAGAAACATGGTAGAGTGAGCTGCTGCCCTCCAGTGCAGGTGTCTGGCAACTAATGTGTGCTGCTGGATGAGACTCACCAGTGGCGAGCACTAAGTCCAGAAAGATGGACTTAGTACTTGGAGACGGTGTGGCATTGGCTGATACAGTGGACGTGTGCTGTTGCATGTTGACCTGTCCCACAGTGTAGCCCTGACGTCCTGCTGGTTATTATCGGACTGCCCCTGCTAAAATGGGAGGGCATTTACACCCGACTGTAACCCAACCGCTGCGCCAAGGTGCCATTTTCCGTCACGTATTGAAAACACGACAGTGGCCCACGTGTGTGGTAAGAGGTCACTTTTTAGGAGGCCGGCCCACAGTTCAGCCGATTTGCCACTACAGCGGGCGTGCTCCAGGCCTTAGTGCAGCAAGTGTTGCGCCAGCGGCTGGTTCAGTGATGTTATGACTTCTTGTGCGGCTGTGGGCATCTTGCGTTAGTATGGCGGTGCTACTATTTTCCAAAACAATGCCCAAAAACAAGCAACATAGAGGGCACATTGCATTGGAGAGAGAACTACGACTGACTGGTGGCTGGCTGGCCGCTAGCACGCGATTCGCTGAAATTTCAGTCACAAAGTAATTTTAATCGATGAATAAGAAAACGGTTCTGCGCAGAGAGAGACGGGACGTATTTTGGAGGCCTCGCGAGTTTGCTATCTGTTTCTGTCCCGCAGGTCCTGTTCCAGCCGTTGCCTATCCTGGTAACTGACAGCGCTGGGGTGAGCGCAGCGTTGAGAAACTATTTCCTCTTTTGACATTCCATTGCAGAATTTACTGCTGCGACATCACTGTTGCTTCTTAACATAATACTTATCATGTTTGCTCTGTGGCAACAGTAATTAAGACTACATTAAGTATCGTCATCATACCCAAACTAACTTTGAGATCACACCAAATGTTCTCCACACTTGGTACAGGCAGACATGACAGAATGACTCTACTTGCTACATTCCTCCTGGCCACTGTGCTTCGCCCCATCACCCACTAGTACTATAGGTCTAGGCTAGGAGTCTGCGTCCCTGTCAAGTCCAGCAAATCAGTGAAAAGGTACACGAGATATTATGAATCTCACTGCTGCAGTCTTGCTCCCTCCAACATCTTCAGTGCTTTGGAGACTGAGGAATAAAGCATTCAGACATCCCAAGAAGTTCCAAAGGAATCCGACAGCGCAGAGCATAATATACAAGTGAAGTGTAGGAAGACGAAAAAAGTCTTGCTGCTGCGCAGTAGCCACGGAAGGGGAACCTCAAAACTGTGCTTACTGAAATATTGTTTCTCACTCTACGACGGCGCTCGCTTGTATCAGTTGTTCTTGCTGGGGGTCCTTCGTGGCCCCATTCTGTGTCTCCGTGTCTCATTTATTTGCCTCTAATTTTTCTGAACGAGCTATTAGACGTTCTCCAGTAACTAAGGAATAGCAGAACAGAGGGAGTGGTTTATAGGTTGACAAGGCTTAACACGGCCACATCGGGTTGTACTAATCATACTGATGAAACCAGTTCTTTATCACTGAACATTTGTTTGGAGAAAATTTGAAGCTAACAATTGTGACATTGAGAATTTGGGTCGATCCGGTGTTCAGATGGCCTAATTCGTGAAAGCTACATCTCGTGGGAAGTGGGAGGTCCTGTTTCGAATTCCATATCTGAGAAATAACTTTGAAGGTCTCGTTGCAACCCAACTGGAAATACTCAGCAGTTTATTTACACTGTACGGGAAGTTGCCGTAAGTGCTGAAGAGATCCACAATTTTCGTCCAGATTTTTTACTGCGAGAGTAACACTGTTACAAGTTCCAATTCAGCTTGCCTTTTAAGAATAAGATGTCTTTTTACCACAAAACAGTAACAACATTTTTTGCTTCTACCTTCCTCAGCAGGTGTCGCAATGAGACTGACCAAGTAACCACTGTTAATTTTATTTAAAATGGCAAAATACAAATTCCACAAGGGCTTTCATTTTTATGCCAAAGAGTGAAAAGAAGAGGAAGACAGAGAGAGATGGTAGAAAGAGAGACAAAGAAAGGGGGAGAGAGAGAGAGAGAGAGAAGGAGAAAGAAAGAGTTGCAAGAAATGCCAAATGAAACCACACATACGAAGAATCGTGATCTGAACGCAAATCTTAAGCCACTTCCCCTCTTCCCCCCCCCCCCTCCCCCCAAGCTAATGAGATAGATAGAATTAACTAGTTCCTCGCTTTCTATTATGTTGCAAGCCTGATACATGAAGTAAAACGTCCTTATTTTCAAGTGTTCTAACAATTTCATCTGTTCTGATACAGGTCGTGTGTTACGATCTTTAACATGGATGGATGCACAGTAGCCTAAACCCTCTCACAGGAGTTGCTTTCGATTGTTTTCTGACCATTTTGCCAAAGTTGGTCGAGAACTGTTGGCCACAGGATCAGATATCTCCTTATAAATGTAATATTGTGGGAATATCCTCTGTCCAGCTTTTGCAACCAACCGAAAGGCAGGCAGCTGATCTGCATGCAAAATCCTGCTGCCTGGTGCCAGAATCTTGCTGGTGCAGCATGGCGCAGGACCTCAGTCCACCTAGGGTGACCAGATGCAATTGTTTAAAAAGGAGAACAAAAAGGAGGACAAAGGAAGAAAAAAAGAGGACACATCAAACGGGTCAACTGCAGATGAGGATACCAGCCGTCAGCTTTGGACAAGTCACGTGACTGCCGGGAATTACCGGTAAAACTAGTAGTTAATTGTTACTGATGGTCAGGTTGTGGTTAACCGAGCAATATAAAAAACATTGAAAACATTGATTGTGGTGACAGTGTGGCGTCAATTGTTTTGTTATGTCAACATCACGGAATTGTTTACAAAGCGAGAAACGTAAGACCATTCACTTGCCTTCATTCGACGCGCCGCTACCAACATCTACAATACAAGCAGCAGCTGGCGACATGTAAACTGCACTTTAACCTTCCGAATAAAAATAAATTGAATGATTATGAAACACTGACATAAAACCATGACAGTTAATCTGTCGAGCTGTTTCTTACCTTTATTGGCTACTGAGACGTACCTTCCAGTTCCACATATCTTACATTCCGCTTCAAAACGAAAATTTTAAATAATCGACATTTGCATTCGCTTATAGGTAGATCAACGATAGCGTCGACGAACCTGGTGCCACCTACTAACACGAAGGCCGTGCCAATAGTTAAAGTAGTTAAGAAAAGAGCAATAGAACGGGACGAATTGTAAATTTAACTGTATTACGCTCAACTTTGCGAAAAAGCCGTACACTAAAAATCCGCCCGGACCCTGAGTCCACCACAATAGG
The DNA here is from genome assembly GCF_021461385.2 of Schistocerca piceifrons. NCBI lineage: Eukaryota > Metazoa > Arthropoda > Insecta > Orthoptera > Acrididae > Schistocerca > Schistocerca piceifrons. The sequence continues at coordinate 576,773,279 of NC_060143.1, forward strand.
GAGTTGAACTTCCACATGCCACGGCACAATGTTACGCTGCTCTGGTCACCTACGTGACTGGAGATGGGGCCCTGGGATAACTTGGCTTAGCATAGCGACTATAAATCCTCTCCCTTCAGTCCCTAGTAGCACCTCGTCTTCGACCACAGCTGGTGCCGTATCATCCTCCACACGTGCCACAAGTCCCACCTGGGCCGAGCAGCTTCAACTGTGTCTAGCAGCGTCATGGCCAGCTGTCGGTCTACGAGCCGCTACTGGACATGACCATTTTGGATCTCGAGCCAGTGCCACCAAGAAAAGATCTCTTCTCTGGTGTTTTCGTCCGGCACTCTGGGCACCTCCGAGGGGTCCTGGATTTGGCGCTTGCGTGCCAGTGCGCATGTCCAGCAGCTGGGCAACGGCCAGCTATGAAGCCGTTGCTGTTCTGCTGAGGCACCAGCCCTCTCTGGTGTTCTACTGCTGCTGCTAGCCGAAAACGCGTACGTGTGCTGTGCTGAGGTGGCCACTACAGCCTGGGGCGACCATGGACACCGCAAAGACGAAGCCATCAGCCTCTGCATGGACAACTTACAGAATAAAGATGTTGTTGCTAATCGAGCTGTTCTAACTCCATTTCCACCATGCTACCACTGTCCTGCAGACGCCATCTTGTGGCAGTAACGACCATCCTGGCCATTGATTGTGTCGACTCATGTGACCATAATGCATTGGGTGTCCACCCCGGTAGCCGAGCGGTCAGTGAGACGGAATATCATGTCAAGGGGCCCGGGTTCGATTCCCGGCTGGGGCGGAGATTTTCTCCGCTCAGGACTGGGTGTACTGTTGTCCTAACCATCATCATCCCACTCTCATCGACACGCAAGTCGCCGAACTCAGAAAACTTGCACCAGGCGAACGGTCTCCCCGACGGGAGGCCCTAGCCACACGACATTTCATTTCACAACATTGGGTGTCAGAAGAAAGGCGATAACAACGAATGACGTCGCGGGACACCGATCAGAAGTATCATTTCAACATGATGAGTAGAAACAAACTTTTTTGACTGTTTTCCACGAGATTTTTTCACAACGTTTAATAGTTTGTGTTCGACTAGTGAAAGTGGTCTCAGTCACCGATATGAGGGAATTTAGGGTCCACGCTAACCAGCACCTGGTTTGCACTCTGCTATGTACAGGCAGTGTAACTTGTTTGGGCTCAGTGCTGCATGTATCCAGTCTTCCGCAATGATTTGTTTTAATTGTAGGAAGCCTGAGCATTATGCAAGAGAACGTAAGAAACATGAATGGTTGGCGCTCAAGTGTAAGGATTAGAAATATGTATAGTAGTGTAACGGTGATATTAGTATTGAGACCTTTCTAATTGTGTATTTCCTTTTGTGTCAGACGCAGGCCTTGCAATAAGCGAACCAGGGGTAGACAAAAGATTACCACTGCACAGATGGTTCAGATCTTATTGAACCAAATACAAAAATGTGGGCAGACAAATAGACTTCCACATCCAGTTAGATGCATTAAGGTAGGCATCGCGGATATCGCTGAAACAACCAGTTTTCGGTTACATCGTTTTTCTTTTTCCAACGTCGGTTTAACGTGACTGTTAAAAGCGCTCAGAACAACCGGTTTCTGAAATAACTGACTTTAGATTTTTTTTATTCCCGTTGTTTCCCGTAATAAAGTAGAAATCTAAAAAAAATCTAAAAATATTGACTTCCTTAGTTTCAAGATACACAGAATGAAAATATTAAATTAAATAGACAAATAAGAGAAAGCTTAGTCTGTCCATCATTCGTTGCTTTTCTCGAAAAGTGTTTGAGTTCTACAAAAAATCACCAGTGTTCTCCTATTGATTACAATTATTTGAAATTCTGTTCAAAAATCATGTTGTAACCGAGAATTATACCAATTTTTGTACATTACGAATAGTCAATGCTAAAGGGTGAAAACTCAGGTTGAAGATCTCTATCTTTCGCGTTATTTTGTTTACAAGCACATAAAGTCATGTTTTGTAGACACAGGCAGCTTATGAGCTACTTTCTGTTTTTATTGCAAGTTACTGAACGAATTGCTAAGTTTTACGTTTTCTCCTCATATGATGTCGCAACTTTGTTTTGGTTCCCCCTGATTTTAGCCTTTCAAAGAAAATGGAACATTGCACTTTATTGATACTGCATTCCGTAAAATACTTCCAGACTAAGGATGGTACCATTTTGTAATACAGCTGATAATCCGACGACGACAACGAGAAACTACTACATAAACCGGCTGGGACGAGTATTGCACACTGCATGTTCACTCTTCCCATCTAATAATTATTTTCTCAGCAACGCTGTACCAAATCTAATGCCATGTGTTTGTTGCTCGTTTCTGTCGGTTTTGTTATTAAAACAGCAACGATCGTTTTCTATTATAACGCAACATTTCAAAGCAATGGAATTTTTATGAACAAAAATCACTCATTTTTCTAAAAAGATTTGTTTAGTAACCAAAAACTTTAGCAGTACTGCTGGGGCTAACTGATATTTCGGTTTTTTATACGTTGTTATTAAAAATTAAAGAACATCTGTTACAGCAAAGGCCAAATAAAAACCGAAAAATAACGGTTATTCAGAACTAAAATACAGGTCAAGGTTTTAACTGCTCGGTTTTTCCCATCCCTACATTAAAGGGGAACGGAGTCTCTTCCACTGCGTCAGTACCCATCCTACATGCTAGCAATGCTACTTTCTCCATATCAGGCAAAGCAGGCGGAGGAGGCAGGGAGGGTGGGGGGGGGGGGCTTTAGCGTTTACAAAAAATCCTGTTGACAGCTGTGAACCTAGGACATTAGTTGGAGGGTAAATTATTTCATATGGTCAAGTTATATTTGCTATTTAGATGCAAAAACATGCATGATGTACTACAATGAGCTGAGGAATGCTCAAATAGTTGAGGTTTTGAGGACAGGCTTCTTACAGCATTATAGGAGAAATAATAGTTGCAGATATTACTGGGAGCAAAAGCAGGTGATTCCATCGGAACTTTCATGGGCAGGATTAGAAAGCTTTATGTCAATAAATAAGAGTTGACGGAAAATGATGACACTAGTAAGGTATTACTGCAAAGGGCTGAACAGGGAGTACAAACCCCATTCTTGCAACGTATGGGCAGTTATTTCTAAAAATTGGAGATATAGGAATGGCAACAGCGCTGGAGGAGCCAGGCGCAGTGCCCACAGTCCATGATGAAAGGGAGACTTTTTCAATGATAACCAAGTGTTGGCGTCGTAACACATCTAAAGAGAGAGTGCCATCAACTACAGTGTCGGAAAGGTGGAAGAGTAGGGCATAGGGAAATAGACTGTAGACAGAATAAGGAAAGGCAGAATGGAAAGGTAGAGAATGGGAATAGTAGGTTACCATTAAACGGCCATGGGGGGCTCCATGGCCACCGAGTGGCATTGCCAGTGAGTTTTAGCACAACTAAAAGATGTGCAGAGGAGAAATTTTCTCAATTGTCTTAGTGGATGAAAGAGAACTTAACTTTTTACTGGTGACAGATGCGGAGCAGTCTGTGGGGAGTTTGAACTTCATGGTTATTGTGCAATCTTAGGTTTATATATATTATGAAGATTAAGCTAAAATTGTCCTAGGACAGCATAGTGGAACTCGGTGGAACATGGTTTCATCTGGAGGAAACCGCTGTCCGTGTCACTCTGCCGCAAGATTAAGTCCTCATGAAAGGGGAAGTAATCAGACTGCATGCAGGATTGCTAAGTTCTTAATTCAGGTCATAAAGTGCTACATGGTACACGTAAACTATCATGGGTGAGTGTAGTAACCAGCTGGCTCGTAAAAGCCTTATGTGTGTTCGAACGACTGAAAGAGACTGCTGAGTTAGACAAGTCACACTGTTTTGAACAGAGAGTGGTTGTATGTGTACTGGAAATAGATGGAGATCAGGTAGTGCCAATTGGAATAGATAGTTTTGGGATCAAAGACATGGATTGGTCTGAAATGGTGATGGCTGCCAATCTTGAAATTCTGGTGGATGAATGCTAGGATAGAACAAATTCAGACACTAAAAATTAGCATGCTGCCAGTTTGACTGCATTCCAGGAAAATGTAAAGTATTTGGACTGAACAGAAAAGTTAGCAATGGAGAACTGTTAGTGGAGATTGTGGACATGTGTACTCCTTATAGATCTTTGCCGCTGACTCCAGTTATACAGCAGAGAATCTCAACTGGGAATGAGCCGCTGGTTTATTATAAACCATATTGTGTACCTCATCACCTGCAACCGGCGGTGGAAGACTTTATTAATCAACAGTTTCGAGGCAGCGCTATTGAGTCACCAGAAGACCAATGTATTACACTGCAAGCAGCCTTACCATAAGTCTAAGATTAGCCCAGATGGACCCAATTTTTAGTGCTGTCCAGGGTTCAAAAATACCACGGGTTTGAGATTTTTATGATGACAACCATTATTTTTAATTTTAGACCTATATTAATGTAGGTGGATTCTTACAAAGAAGAAGACAGCAAATAGCCACTATTAATACTGCTATTTATTTAAGTAAATAGCGCCGTAACCGGTTTCGAACTGACAAGTTCATCATCAGACGGCTGTTCTCATGATTTGCAAGATACGCTTTACATAATCGTCAGTTTTCGATTTTTATTCTTCCACTGTGGCGAAATATTCTTGGTGTGTTGGTGCCATCGAAAATTCCGCGCGATTTTGTTGCGAAGTTGCAGGATAGTATTTTTCAAATATCCTAAAATATATGCAGCACTTGTATAATTTGTACATCACCACATCGTGCAAAGCATCACACACACATGCATGAGATGAACGGAAATGATACTTTTATTCAAAGACAGTAATTACACAGAAGTCACCGGGATTTGTGACGGTCCTCTGGGTATATGTTTCTTAATAGGGAGAGTGATCACCACGGACTGTATTAAGTGCTCTGCAACGTGCTTCCACGCTGGCCACAATGTTGGTGAGGAGTTCTCGTGGTGGGGCGTTCCATGCGTCCACCAGCGCAGCTGACAAGGGCTGGATCATCGTTGGTGCATAAGCAAGTGCAATACATCTCTCCTCACTTAATACCAGTTCTTGAAATTTTGTACATAGACTTTCGCGGTATAATTGGCGTCTATCTTCAAGTATATGCCAGTTCTGTCTCTTCAGCATTTCTGTGATGCTCTCCCAAGGCTCAAACAAACCTGTCGCCATTCGTGTTCCCCTTCGCTGTGTACGTTCAATTTCCTCTGTCAGCCTATTTGGTATATTTCCCACACACTTGTGGAATATTCTATGATAGGTCAAACGCGTCCTTTGTGAACGATCTCCTTTGTAGACTCACTGCATTTTCCCACTATCCTGCTAATGAACTAATGTGTACCTCCTGCTTTATCTACGATTGAGCTTATGTGATCACCACATTTAACATCCCTCCGAATTGTTACATCCAGCTACCTGGGTGAGTGTGAGTTGACTGATTCCAGTTGCAACTCATTGACGTAGCAGACACAGGAGACTATGGTTTTGCGCTTTGTGAAGTGAAAAATTTTGCATTTCTGAAGACTGAGTCCTAGTTGTCAATCTTTCCACCACTCAGAAATCTTATCAAAGTGTACTTGAACATTTGTGCAGTTTTTTTTTCTGACAGTACTTCATTAAAGACACTTGCATCATTTGCAGAAGGACTGATATCACCATTAATATGGTCTGCCAGGTAATTAATACACAACATGGACAGCAAGGGTATTAGTATGCTTTCCTGTGGGATGTATGATATTACTTCAATATCTATCAATGACTCTCCATCCAAGACTCCCCTATCAAGAAATCCTCAATCAATTCCTTGATACCGCATATGATCGAACTTCCGTTAATAAACGTTGTTATAGTACTGAGTTTAATTCTTTTTGGTAGCCAAGAAACGCTGTAACTAGAGGGTTTACCTTAATTACATTATCTCACTTGAAAAGTGTCAGTAGAGCTTCACACACCCTATACTTCCAGAATCTGTGTTGGTTGTCAGTGATTCCATCAGGCCTGGGGCTTTCTTCAGTTTTAGAATATCAGCTGTATCTGAACTCCAGTAACACTAATACTGTCACATCGTAACTGTACAGTTCAAATGCGAAAGCAGGGTCGTCAAAGAAATACACTCCTGGAAATGGAAAAAAGAACACATTGACACCGGTGTGTCAGACCCACCATACTTGCTCCGGACACTGCGAGAGGGCTGTACAAGCAACGATCACACGCACGGCACAGCGGACACACCAGGAACCGCGGTGTTGGCCGTCGAATGGCGCTAGCTACGCAGCATTTGTGCACCGCCGCCGTCAGTGTCAGCCAGTTTGCCGTGGCATACGGAGCTCCATCGCAGTCTTTAACACTGGTAGCATGCCGCGACAGCGTGGACGTGAACCGTATGTGCAGCTGACGGACTTTGAGCGAGGGCGTATAGTGGGCATGCGGGAGGCCGGGTGGACGTACCGCCGAATTGCTCAACACGTGGGGCGTGAGGTCTCCACAGTACATCGATGTTGTCGCCAGTGGTCGGCGGAAGGTGCACGTGCCCGTCGACCTGGGACCGGACCGCAGCGACGCACGGATGCACGCCAAGACCGTAGGATCCTACGCAGTGCCATAGGGGACCGCACCGCCACTTCCCAGCAAATTAGGGACACTGTTGCTCCTGGGGTATCGGCGAGGACCATTCGCAACCGTCTCCATGAAGCTGGGCTACGGTCCCGCACACCGTTAGGCCGTCTTCCGCTCACGCCCCAACATCGTGCAGCCCGCCTCCAGTGGTGTCGCGACAGGCGTGAATGGAGGGACGAATGGAGACGTGTCGTCTTCAGCGATGAGAGTCGCTTCTGCCTTGGTGCCAATGATGGTCGTATGCGTGTTTGGCACCGTGCAGGTGAGCGCCACAATCAGGACTGCATACGACCGAGGCACACAGGGCCAACACCCGGCATCATGGTGTGGGGAGCGATCTCCTACACTGGCCGTACACCACTGGTGATCGTCGAGGGGACACTGAATAGTGCACGGTACATCCAAACCGTCATCGAACCCATCGTTCTACCATTCCTAGACCGGCAAGGGAACTTGCTGTTCCAACAGGACAATGCACGTCCGCATGTATCCCGTGCCACCCAACGTGCTCTAGAAGGTGTAAGTCAACTACCCTGGCCAGCAAGATCTCCGGATCTGTCCCCCATTGAGCATGTTTGGGACTGGATGAAGCGTCGTCTCACGCGGTCTGCACGTCCAGCACGAACGCTGGTCCAACTGAGGCGCCAGGTGGAAATGGCATGGCAAGCCGTTACACAGGACTACATCCAGCATCTCTACGATCGTCTCCATGGGAGAATAGCAGCCTGCATTGCTGCGAAAGGTGGATATACACTGTACTAGTGCCGACATTGTGCATGCTCTGTTGCCTGTGTCTATGTGCCTGTGGTTCTGTCAGTGTGATCATGTGATGTATCTGACCCCAGGAATGTGTCATAAAGTTTCCCCTTCCTGGGACAATGAGTTCACGGTGTTCTTATTTCAATTTCCAGGAGTGTATAACGTTTAGCATTGAAAGCAAGATTTTACGAACACAAATGTGCAGCCGGAACGGAACTGACCCCCTGGATGGAGAGTACTTCCAACATTCCAGAATGCTGCTATTTACAGGAACATCGAATATTTCAGAATGCTGCTATTTACTCATGTACAGCTATCGAATATTCCAGAATATACTAACACTAGCGAACCCAGCAATGCTTCGCAATTGCTAAATATGTATTAGGATGGGATATGCGGCCTAATTTTCTTCTTACACCTCTCTCTGCACCTCCTCTGTCCCCTCTTTCTGTCCATTTTCTCTTCTACCTCCTGCCTCTTTCTGTCCATCATGTCCCCTCCCTTTTCTCTGCCCATCTCCTCATCGCCTCTCTCTTTCTCCATCTCCTCCTCTCCCCCCTCTCTCTGTCTATCCACTCTTTCCTCCCTTCTCTCTTTCCATCCACCCCCCCCCCCCCTCCCGCCCCTTTTGTGTCTGTCTCCTGTTCCCTCTGCATCTGACCTTGAGCCTTGTTTATTGTTGTTGCAATCAATACCTTGATTGGAAATTGAAATCACTTAAAATAAATGGCTAGCTCGATTACAATCATTGTTATATGGGGCATGAGAGAGACCTCTGCAGGTGTTGGATTTGTGAAGATCGTAGCTTCAGTGACAGTATTCCTGGTAGTTTTAATCTGAGAGCATGCAGGATTACAAAGTTTCAGATGATTCAGATCCCGTAGCAGTACTATAATTGTCCCGGCGTAACTTCAAGCGCCGGCCCGTCGGCCTGGAGTGTAACAGCAGAGAAGGCAGAAGGCTGCGAGACGACGCCAGCCAGTAGAACGCTGACTGGGGCGACACCACGACAGGAGCGGCCTCTACAAGAAGAGAACACAAGCGCCATTCCAGCTAGCCGCGGCCGCACCAGAAGAGCAGCACTGGAAGGCGAGCCCTGACTTCTGAACAATATTATTTGCTTGCATTGCAATTGTATATATCGAAGGACATTGATTATTTGCATGTCGCCATTTGCTTGCGATACCTCATTGTAAGTCCACTAACTACTGTCAATTCAGTTTACCGTAATAAACTCCATTAATATGATTTGCTTGGTTTGTTGTCTGGCTATCTGCGAAAACATTTTCATAGGCACCCTATATAGGACGAGTGGGCCAGACACAACAATAATCATAAGCCAGTAATCCATAAATAGAACTTTTCTGTTGTACGAGTACAAAGAAGAAAGTAAAGTAGCACATTGTTATATTACAACTTCAATTTAAAATTATATATTATTGGAAACAATATATATGGGAGAAATAATTTACCAAATGAGAAAATGCAGACTTTCACGGCCAATAATTGCTGATATTTGATTTATGGGCATTATTTCATGGCTCAAAGCATAATTCTCTGCCTGGCGTTTAGTCTACCCGTGGTGGGGACGTCATCAGAGGTTTCAACTACTCAGAAAGCTATTGTACATTCAAACAAGCTCAGAAAGCCTAATTTCTAAGCTTATTCGAGTGTGTATCAGCTTTCTCAATCGTTAAAGCCTCTGATTATGTCTCCATCATCGGAAGATGAAATGTTAGCAGAGTGTTATGCCTTGAACCAGGGGTGGAACTAGCATATTTGCCAACTGGGGCAAGTTTAAATTTATCTTCCCCTCTTTCACCTGTATATTATCAGTAGTTTTATAACAGCAGTTAAGCTATTACATTTCGAAATAAATATCACCAACTCATAACATTAACTAATTTTATTGACTAAATTAAATTTAAAGTCAAAACAAACAAAGTAAAGGGACAAGTGGGATTAGGATTCAAGCACTGAGCGATCGGTATATATACAGTCCATCCATTTCGGGAATCGAGAATCTCGATCATATTTTGCTGTTATAGACATTAATACTAACAAGATATCAATCTCAGGGATCCCAAGACTTTCAAGAATGTGTCAATCTCAATGACACAAATGCGATGTAAAGTCATGCAGGCGGCAGGTGACCGTTATTATAACAGTCAGTAGTTTCCCATTTAGGCTGACTGGGTCGCGATGGTAAAAAGCCAACATCAGGCAAGGAATGACTTGTCATTTCACTTGCATTTCTTGAATTTGGACACTACATAAGAAACTAAATTTTGCGCTAATTTTCTCCAGTGCCTTAAACCTGCTACTCAGCTCAGTTATGTGAAAGGAGATTACAGAGTTCCTGTAAGTATAGTAAACTTCAGCAGAGCGGATGTTAGCTTGTCGAAACGGTTATTATTGGCCACATTGGGTTTTATTTGTCGAAGATGACCTGTATAGGGAGTATTAAGAGGCTAGCCATAAGCAAAACGTCAATGCAGCGCAATTCAGGGGAAAATTGCTGCATTTGCAGGGAGACGACAGGGTCGCGTTAGAGGAATTGTTATTGACATTTCGTGATTTATTCTGAACGGAAGGTAGGTTACCGGAAACATCGATTACGAAGCATCACATACCAATGGAGGATAATACACCAGTGTTTAGGAAACCATATTGGGTAGCAACTCATATGCAACCGCTGTTGTTGTTGTGGTCTTCAGTCCTGAGACTGGTTTGATGCAGCTCTCCATGATACTGTATCCTGTGCAAGCTTTTTCATCTCCCCGTACCTACTGCAGCCTACATCCTTCTGAATCTGTTTAGTGTATTCATCTCTTGGTCTCCCTCTACGATTTTTACCCTCCACGCTGCCCTCCAATACTAAACTGGTGATCCCTTGATGCCTCAGAACATGTCCTACCAACCGATCCCTTCTTCTAGTCAAGTTGTGCCACAAACTCCTCTTCTTCCCAGTCCTATTCAGTACCACCTCATAAGTTATGTGTTCTACCCATCTAATCTTCAGCATTCTTCTGTAGCACCACACTTCGAAAGCTTCTATTCTCTTCTTGTCCAAACTATTTATCGCCCATGTTTCACTTCAAATGGTTCAAATGGCTCTGAGCACTATGGGACTTAACATCTATGGTCATCAGTCCCCTAGAACTTAGAACTACTTAAACCTAACTAACCTAAGGACGTCACACAACACCCAGCCATCACGCATGTTTCACTTCCATTCAAGGCCACACTTCACACAAAAACTTTCAGAAACGACTTCCTGACACTTAAATCTATGCTCGATGTTAACAAATTTCTCTTCTTCAGAAACGCTTTCCTTGCCATTGCCAGTCTACATTTTATATCCTCTCTGCTTCGACCATCATAAGTTATTTTTCTCCCCAAATAGAAAAACTCCTTTACTAGTTTAAGTGTCTCATTTCCTAAGTTAATTCTCTCAGTATCACCTGATTTAATTTGACTACATTCCATTATCCTCGTTTTGCTTTTGTTGCTGTTCATCTTATATCCTCCTTTCAAGACACTGTCCATTCCGTTCAACAGCTCTTCCAAGTCCTTTGCTGTCTTCGACAGAATTACAATGTCATCGGCGAACCTCAAAGTTTTTATTTTTTCTCCATGGATTTTAATACCTACTTCTAATTTTTCTTTTATTTCCTTTACTGCTTGCTCAATATACAGATTGAACAACATCGGGGAGAGGCTATAACCCTGTCTCACTCCCTTCCCAACCACTGTTTCCCTTTCATGTCCCTTGACCCTTGTAACTGCCATCTGCTTTCTGTACATTGTAAATAGCCTTTCGCTCTCTGTATTTTGTCCCTGCCACCTTCAGAATTTGAAAGAGAGTATTCCAGTCAACATTGTCAAAAGCTTTCTCTAAGTCTACAAATGCTAGAAACGTAGGTTTGCCTTTTCTTAATCTAGCTTTTAAAATAAGTTGTAGAGTCAGTATTGCATCACGTATTCCCATATTTCTACGGAATCCAAACTGATCTTCCCTGAGGTCAGCTTCTACCAATTTTTCCATTCGTCTATAAAGAATTTGCGTTAGTATTTTGCAGCCGTGACTTATTAAACTGATAGTTCGGTAATTTTCACATCTGTCAACGCCTGCTTTCTTTGGGATTGGAATTATGATATTCTTCTTGACGTCTGAGGGTATTTCGCCTGTCTCATACATCTTGCTCACCAGATGGTAGAGTTTTGTCAGAACTGGCTCTCCCAAGGCTGTCAGTAGTTCTAATGGAATGTTGTCTGCTCCTGGGGCCTTGTTTCGACTTAGGTCTTTCAGTGCTCTATCAAACTCTTCACGCAGTATCATATCTCCCATTTCATCTTCATCTTCATCCTCTTCCATTTCTATAACATTGCACTCAAGTAAATCGCCCTTGTATAGACCCTCTATATACTCCTTCCACCTTTCTGCTTTCCCTTCTTTGCTTAGAACTGGGTTTCCATCTGAGCTCTTGATATTCATACAAGTGGTTCCCTTTTCTCCAAAGGTCTCTCTAATTTTCCTATAGGCAGTATCTATTTTACCCCTAGTGAGATAAGCCTCTACATCCTTACATTTATCCTCTAGCCGTCCCTGCTTAGCCATTTTGCACTTCCTGTCGATCTCATTTTTGAGACGTTTGTATTCCCTTTTGCCTGCTTCATTTACTGTATTTTTGTATTTTCTCCTTTCATCAATTAAATTCAATATTTCTTCTGTTAGCCAAGGATTTCTTCTACTGTATTTCTTTCCCCCATTCCTGTCAATTGTCCCCTTATCCTCTCCCTGAAACTCTGTAGAAACTCTGGTTTAGTCAGTTTATCCAGGTCCCATCTCCTTAAATTCCCACCTTTTTGCAGTTTCTTCAGTTTTAATCTACAGTTCATAACCAGTAGATTGTGGTCAGAGTCCACATCTGCCCCCTGGAAATGTATTACAATTTAAAACCTGGTTCCTAAATCTCTGTCTTACCATTATATAATCTATCTGAAACCTAAGAGTATCTCCAGGGTTCTTCCATGTATACAACCTTCTTTCATGATTGTTAAACCAAGTGTTAGCTATGATTAAGTTATGCTCTGCGCAAAATTCTACCAGGCGGCTTCCTCTTTCATTTCTTAGCCCCAATCCATATTCACCTACTATGTTTCCTTCTCTCCCTTTTCCTACTCTTGAATGCCAGTCACCCATGACTATTAAATTTTCGTCTCCCTTCACTACCTGAATAATTTCTTTTATCTCGTCATACATTTCATCAATTTCTTCGTCATCTGCAGAGCTAGTTGGCATATAAACTTGTACTACTGTAGTAGGCGTGGGCTTCGTGTCTATCTTGGCCACAATAATGCATTCACTATGCTGTTTGTAGCAGCTTACCCGCACTTCTATATTTCTATTCATGCATTACCCCTATTTGATTTTGTATTTATAACCCTGTATTCACCTGAGCAAAAGTCTTGTTCCTCCTGCCACCGAACTTCACCAATTCCCACTATATCCAACTTTAACCTATCCATTTCCCTTTTTAAATTTTCTAACCTACCTGCCCGATTAAGGGATCTGACATTCCACGCTCCGATCCGTAGAACGCCAGTTTTCTTTCTCCTGATAACGACGCAGTACCAGCACAGCAAGGCCGTTTTGGTTAGTGTTACAAGGCCAGATTAGTCGATCATCCAGACTGTTGCCCCTGCAACTACTGAAAAGGCTGCTGCCCCTCTTCAGGAACCATACGTTTGTCTGGCCTCTCAACAGATAGCCCTCCGTTGTGGTTGCACCTACGGTACGGCTATCTGTATCGCTGAGGCACGCAAGCCTCCCCACCAACGGCAAGGTTCATGGGGGGGATGCAACCGCTACTAGAGGAATTTATAGACAAACAACTACGTGCTGGAATCATAGAGCATAGTGATAGTCCATATGCAAGCAATGTAGTTCTCGTACCTAGGAAGTCGGTGGATGGTACAATGAAATATAGGTTTTGTTGTGATTACAGATTTCTGAATGCGAAAACCATTTCGGACGCATATCCGATTCCGAATATCACGGACACATTGGATAATCTGGGACAATGTAAGTATTTTACGACGATGGATTTACGGAGTGGATACCACCAGTTGGAAGTAGCGCTAGAGGATAGGGCAAAGACAGCTTTTACTGTTCCTGGGAGACACTATCATTATATAGGGGAGGCCGGGGACAAAAGTAAGAGGGTATGAAAGTAACATCCCTCCCCTACCTTCGCATGTACCTCCGAAAATCTCGTGATTCCAGCAATGTATTCCCTTCATGTTTCCCAACTGCCTACCTATTGTCATGTTTCCCAACTGCCTACTTATTGTTGGTCAGTATTGGAGAGTCTCTGTTGAGTGTGGCGCAGTAAAACGTTTTTTCACTGTCTGAAGTAAGTTTTCTCAATTTTCTTAGTTTTGTGCTAACGGTGGCATTACGCTGTAAACGTAAGTCTACTGCAATAATTTAACTATGTGAAACTTTCAGTTTTATGTCACCATTTTCAACTTTTTCATTACTTGTATAGATTGTGTCTAAAATATCAATGAAACAGAAAAGGGTGGTCGCGGACAAAAGAAACATTACTGCTGGGGACGAAAGTAACATTGTTTCTTTCATCCCCACTACTGAAAAAGTATTATTAGCTCTAGGCCCCTTGATTTTTTTTTTCATTAGCGAGCAATAAATTAGGTATGATACTGTTAGGAGTAGCAGTGTCTTGCTGAACAAACTCGTTATTACTGAACAGAATCGTTATTTACTTAGATATTTCATTACAGGAAATAATGCCACGAACACGGGTTAGGACGACTACAAGAGGACTAACTCCTACAACTGTATATCAAACTACGGTAGACGATATTGGAAATTATAATATAAGTATTGGAGCAGCAGTAAAGAAACACAATGTATGCCATGTGACATTGCATCAGTACATTAAAAAGAAAGACAAACGTATGAGTGATAGCAGCACACCAATGCCTCGTGTTGGATATAGAAGTGTAAAACGAGTGTTCTCTGATAAACAAGAAAAAAATTATAAATGAATAAATGATTAAGGTATCGGGAGATATTTTACGGACTTTGCCCTAAGGATATCCGTATATTAGCTCAAGAACCGGCAGCGACAAACAATATACCAATTCCATCAATTTGGGTGGACAATCAAACTGGTCCAGACTGTTTTCAGCATTCATGAAGAGGAATCCCCAGTTGTCTATTCGGTCGTCTCAACCCACAAGTCTTGCTGGAACAACGAGCTTTAATCCAGCAAATGTGAATGCCTTTTTGAACAACATGGCTAACGTTATGGAGAGATATAAGTTCGAGCCCATGGACATCTGGAATATGGACGAGACAGGTGTTACCAATGTTCAGAAACCAAACAGGTTTGTTGCTAAACGGGGAATAAAGCAGGTAGAAGCTATCACGTTGGCTGAAAGAGGCACTCTTGTCACTGTTGCTATTGCCATCAACTCTCAGGGAAACAGTACACCACCTTTTTTTTTTATCCTTATTGTATTTCAATTCCCCATCAGGGCGGGCTGGCAGCAGCTTATGCGCTGCTCTTCAGCCGAAAGACATAGAACAAACAATAGAAGACATTTAAAAATAACAAAGGAGAGAATATGGTGAACATAGATATAAAAAAGGGGGAACATCATGGATGGCAATAGACAAAAAAACGGGGTGACCGTAATATGGAGATAAAAATTGTGAAAACTGTTTAAAAGTAGCACACACAAAAAGCCACACAGTGCAACAATTAAAAGAACACAAGGCACAGTATGACTGGAGCATAAAAGGTATCGACGGACGGCGTAGCACATAACAAACACTGACGGCGAACCTCAAGGCGGTACACAATTAAAATCACACCTCTTGATGCACAGGAGAAACAGCACTAAACACAACACTGATGTGGCACACTGACGATGATCAAAACAGAGGATCTGCCAGGTGCAGGGAGATGAGGGAGACTGGAAGAAGGGAGGGAGGGGAAGAGATGGGGGAGATGAGTGGGGGGCGCACTGAAGAGGGCCAGGTAGGGAGGGATGTTGGAAGGAAAGAGGCAAGTATGGGGTGCAGGGTCTCAGGGGAGGGGGGGGGGCAATGGAGGAAAATCCGCTCTGGGAGAAGGAGGGAAGAGGAAAAAAGGGGGCCCTGGGGTTGGGGGGAACAAGGCCAGGTTATAGTTGGAAGAAAGGGTAGATGTCATGGCGAAGTTCGTCATCCGGGAGGGGGAGGCATTGGAAATTGCCCTGATGAAGGAGGTGGAGGGTGTGGAGGTGGAGAGAGGGAGGGATACAGTGATAGAGGTGCGGCAACAGGCGGGGGGTGGAGAGGAAGGAGGAAACCAGAGGGTGGGGGGGATCAAGCCTGCGGACAATGTAAAGGATGTGGAGATGTTGGAGGAACAGGAGGAGGTGGGGGAAGGGGATCAGTTCATACAGGAGCCGTGTGGGGGAAGGAAGGCGGATACGGAAGGCAAGGCGGAGCGCATGGCGTTCAAGGATTTGGAGGGCCTTGTAAAAGCGGGTGGGGGCGGAGATCCAGGTAATGCTGGCATAACAGAGGATAGGATGGATGAGGGATTTGTAGGTGTGGAGGATGGTAGAAGGATGCAATCCCCATGTCCGGCCAGATAGGAGTTTCAGAAGGCGGAGGCGGGAATGGGCTTTCTGCTGGACGGTCTGGAGATTAGGGGTCCAGGTGAGGTGTCGGTCGAGGGTGAGGCCAAGGTATTTCAGGGTGGGGGTAAGCTGGATGGGACGACCATAAAGGGTGAGGTAGAAATTATGGAGGCGAAAGGAGCGAGTGTTGCGGCCTATGGTGATTGCCTGGGTTTTGGAGGGGTTGAGACGGAGGAACCACTGGTTACACCAAGTGGTGAACTGGTTAAGGTAGGTTTGGAGGGTACGTTGAGACCGTTGAAGGGTAGGATAGAGAGGCAGGAAGGCGGTGTCATCAGCATACTGGAGAAGGTGGACTGGTGGGGGTGGCTTGGGCATATCAGCTGTATACAAGAGATAAAGGAGAGGGGAGAGGACAGAACCCTGGGGGACGCCAGCCATGAGATAAAAGATACGGAAGTTGGTGTTGTGGAGGGTGACATAGGAAGGACGGAGCGAGAGGAAGGAAGCGACCAAAACACCACCTCTCCCACCTCTCTTTTTATTCTCTCGCTTTATGTATCATGACCATTTTACTCGAGACAGCCTACTGGTTGCATTGGAGCAGGAAATGCGAGTGGCTGGATGCAAGAGGAAGAATTTTTGTTATTCGTGCACCATTTCGTAAAATTTGCTAAACCAACTCCTGAGCACAAATGTTCACTGCTTCTCGACAGTCACGAATCTCATATATCCACCATAAGCCTGAATTTTTCCTATCTGCTGGCTGCTGGTAGTGTGTGGTAATTGTCGGCAGCCAGTAGGTCAGGCAGAGTAAACATGGCGTGGAGATGCAGCGGCGTATTTCACGTACGATTTGTTTGGAGTGGAGCAACACCGAGGCAGGGAACTGCAGCACTGCTTTACGTTATTGCGATGTATGAGGCGAGGCAGTAGGCCAGAGCCGGGAGTGGCAACATGTAAGTGGCTGACGTATGGAAATTTACCCCTGCCATAGTTTCTGTCTCTCTTTGACACTACGTCAGAAGCGAGGGGAAAAGCAGTATAAATAGTCCGACACTTTTAGCTTCAGGGGGCGTGCCAGGTCAATCGAGAGTCGGGTCAGACCTGTGCGACCAGTCTGGCAGCGATGTTGTTAATATTCTGTGTAAACTTGTACTTTGTTTCTGTGTACTTGTTCAGGCTGTATTCTGCCTCCAGGGACACAACACCGGGGCCTGAAGGAGGGCAGTGGCAGCAGTCTGCAGCGGGTCCAGGACGGGCCACGTTCGCAGCTCTGAAACAGCGTTAGGGACGTCAGCCATCCGGCAAGCACAACTAGCGGCACGGCGTCCAGGAGGGCGCGGGTTCGAGTCCGGTCCTGTCCTGGTAGCAGCAGCGGCTGCCGGCCACAGGTGCCCAGTGAAACCACCTTCGTCCCATGGTCGGACAGAGCAGGCCAAACGGGGAGGAGGGCGGTGGGGACCAGGGACTGTGGCAGTCTCTGACTTCCTTGGCGACCTCAGCAGCAGCGTCGGCAGTCCACGAGTGCTGAGACGGCCGGATTCGCGGAACAGCGAGCGGGCGGCGCGCCGACATTACGTTTCCGTAAACTAGCTGGATAAAGGAATACTTCTGAATACCTCTGTATCTCTCTGCACTGCCCCTCAGCGCTCTTGAACTTGCTCGGCCTCCTGGCGAAATATGGCGCGGTGGGTCCCGGTTCCATCTCGGCCATTCGAAGTCCCAGGTTCAATGATCGACGGGCCGCAACAATCCCTTTCTCTTTAGTTAAGAATGATTTTGACTTACAATCTGAACCAAAGTGAGAAAATAGGCTGCAGGGTATACAGTTTAAAGCATTTTTGATCTCACTATAGCCTAGCCATGGTCTTTTAACCATTGACCCATTTTTAACTCATTTGTAAATCAATCTTTATTTAAACTGTGGCCTCCTCTATAACTTTTACCGATGTCAGAATCATGTTCCTTTTCTGCACTCTTTTGCATAATATCTTTCAGTGCTAGAAAACCTCTTCAGCCATGTATTGGGATCGTTAAAATCAACTCACAAGCTGATGTTGGAGGAACTAGTCTTTCATGTTTCAACTGTGTCCTCTATTTACTTTTCACTCTTGTAATCATGGTGATTAACTTGAATCTCACCTGAAAGTAATAAATATTAAATCTTTTCTGGCGTAACCACAAGCGCCGGAATGAGGATGTGGAATGCAAGAGCAGACATGGTGGCGAGGAAATGGCAGCCAATGGTGCGTGGAATTGGACTGCGCTGCGCCACGAGCTACACCTGGAAGAAGCTAGCCTCGGACGCTCAGATCGGCCCGAATCTGCAACAGACATTCGTCCTACGCTATGAGATTGTCATGATCTGTATCAAGTGCTTACTTGCACTTTGTGTACACCAAGAACTTTACTGTTTTCATGTCGCCCCTCGCTTGCGACTACTACTTATAATTCTCCAAAGTTAAGTATTGTCAATTTGCTGTCTAGAAATAAAACTACTAATGTTATTTGTTTGAATTGTTGTATAGCTTTCCGAGACCGCATCATCCCGTAGGCAGCCTATTAGCGACGAGTGCGGACGACCCCACAAAATCCATACAAAACTTATGAGATTTACTATCCTGGAGTTATTTGTTTACGTCCTTTTCTGTTGTGTTCATGGAGGGGGAGATGGCGCTGCAGACTTCCGCTGTTAGTTTGTACAAAACATTAGCAGACGATTGCTTCTTGCTGTTAGTTTCTGTCGTGCTCGCGCAACTGTTATTTTAAATAGCAAATGTCACAGTGCTTTGTAAGTAATGCATCATCAGGCAGGAATTTTTAGACGATTTTCTGGTCTTAAGCACCTGTTTGATCCAATAATACGACTATTTTGCCTAATTAATGTAACTTTCTTGTTGTTATACTTCTCCAGTAATCAAGAAGAGAAGTATGTGATATGAAAAGGCTGCTTTCATAATCGAGTATTTTTCTTGATAGCTTCTTAAGAGCTTCAGGATCTAGGACAGGTAAATGTTATTGTTCTCTAGTTGGTTTTAACTTCTTCACATAGAGCAACATCCGCCTGAAACGAAGTTCTCGTCCTTTCGAAACGAAAAGCAACCCATAACTAGACGGAAAGCTTGGATCACGGCATTCGAGACCATTACAGTCGATGGTAATTAATGGATTCGTGCAAAACAGTGTCGCATTTGTAGTCGTCATTTCATCAACACCGTGCCCACAAAGGAACTTGACACCCCACGATACGTACTAAGATTGCATATGACCCAAAATTACCTTAGCTGTAGTTTTCACCAGATGATACTACTGGGAGGCACAAAAGACCAAAAGAGACCACAGCAGGAAAGAAGAAATCTGCAGAGAGCTACAACCCATGTAATTCTTTGTGGATCTAAAACATCCCAAACAAGTACCCA
The DNA here is from genome assembly GCF_021461385.2 of Schistocerca piceifrons. NCBI lineage: Eukaryota > Metazoa > Arthropoda > Insecta > Orthoptera > Acrididae > Schistocerca > Schistocerca piceifrons. The sequence continues at coordinate 576,792,784 of NC_060143.1, forward strand.
GACGGAGAACAGTAATGTAAATGCTTCTAAAAGCTTAAACATAGCCCACTCTTCCGTAGTTTAAAAAGTAGGTGTGAAGTGGAAGTTCAAACAAATGTGCAACTGCAATGGTTAGATGATCAGTGTGACAGGTTGTTGTGTGGAGACTGGTTGTGGTGTTCAAGCTGAGTTAACAAATTCTAACGCATTTCAAGGTTACATATCTGTAAATAATAATGAATAAAACGTCACTGCCACAGCTGGTCTAAAATTAAAATTGTCTTATATTTTACTGTCATTGTTACCTTCTGTTCACCCAAATTCCACATTAAGCAAGGACAGCACCTTATGTTTCTTCTCTTTTTACTTAAAATGAAATTAGTAATTAGCTTTGCAGCTCTCACGGTGTTTTTAACTGTCGTAGGACTACACTGACGACGAAACTAAATTTATTCTGCACCACCCGATCCGTTGCTGCGAATGTAACAGAATGTGTATAATTATGGGCGTTAAACATTTGTTCAAACGTTTCGCCTTTGTAGTGTAAACTGAAATGAAAACGACCTAAATTTTTCTACTACTGCAAACTCTTATTCTGGAAAAATCTCTTTCACTATTAATGAAGCACCACAATGCAGCAGTATTTTTAAGGCGATTACTTGGATTACCTTTCTGTCACAGCCCATGAGAAAAAAGTAGATACTGCACATGCCACTTATTAACATTATGCATATAACATCCTCATATTACACAACTACAAAAAATATATTTACACGACTTACTTTGATGTTAACCACATAAGGTTGCTTAGAAGGTTGCTGATTAGCACTTGTGTTTCTTAAACAGTTGCTCGACACTTCCTTCCCTCAGTATTTCCTTTATTTCAAAAACATGGTTACTGTTTTGAAAGTCTGTGCCTTTCTTTGCAGTGGAAGACATGAAATATGATGCGTCCCATTCTTACATAATGGAAGCCAACATAGATTAGGCTTGTAGCATTGGATGCCATACGCAAAAGATGCAGTTGAATACAGCTGACCTCTCGCCTCTTGGTCTCACATTCATACAGTTTCCTGTTCGCGCCGCTAGAGGTGCTCACAGTCACAAATTCTGCAGTCACGCACTTCCTATGAGAGTAACAAGGGGTTAATCTCTGTTAAAAATGACGAATGAAAACAATGCTATCCGTACATAGTCGGCTATTGTATCATAATTTATGTATACAAAACTATCTGTAATGTAAAATCTATACAATGGCATGAGATAATGCAACAAAAATCTTCAAGCTGATACACATATTTTCATCCATAAATTTCTATTCATATTTATACACTTATTTCATCTTCTATTACATAAATATATGTCAGTTTTAGAACATTCGACTGCAAAGCTATTCTTGTATGCTCTAAATTAGATACGAATGCACTTTAAGAGTTGTGAGCAGTTCTTGATCTTTGACACTATAAATGAATCTCTTCTGCTGCAAGCTCCTTGCTTTTCGTATTTTGGGAAGTGGTAATATGTTCCTAAACAAGAAAACGTACAGTAAACATGTGCTCTAAAATGCGTACCTTAAGAGCTATGAGCACTTGTTCATCTTCACTCTTTTGAAACACACTCTTCTAATGAACAAATCCTTATAACTTTTAAGGTAAGCATTTTAGAACACATGTTTACTGGACATTGTTTTCTTGCTTTGGTCCATACTTTTACTTCTCAAAAAAGGGAGCTTGCAGTAGAAGAGATTTGTTTCACAGTATTGAAGATGAAGAACTGCTCATAGCTCTTAAAGTATGCGTTTAAAGCCAATGTTTACATGACTTTTATGTTTCGAATGGTCATTCCTGTCATATCCCTGAATATTTACCATCACTTCTAAAACATCCAGCATTTGTATGTATCTCTTAAAACAGAAACTATTTTATACTTTGTGTTGTTCGAATCTTTCACATATGCAGACATAATGCGGGCTCGAGTCTTGAATGAACCCTTACAACCAATTATAAATATGACTTTGAAAACATATGAGACATAAATATATTAATACACTTTCAAGATATATATTACAAGTTGTACAAGTTGTATCTATTTTATATAACCTTACCTGCTATTTTGTTTTCATTATTAGCAGCAGGCTTTGTGAAAAACGAACACAATTTTCATGTTTGGGACATCTCCTCACTTACTTTCTTCCTCTTTTCTTCTGCTGTTTTTTTTTTGTACACCATTCCACTACTTATTTTTTTACCATCCACTATTATAAAAGTTATTAAACAATTTAAATACGCAAAAGTTAACAAAACAAAGGAGATTAATAAAACAGCACTAGTGGTTAGCCAAGAATGGAGTGTAATTGTCAGTAGGGGATAGGCTGTGCATACAGCGTGTTTGACAAGGGGACTGCCTACTTGTCATCATCGATTTCGGCCAAATTTATAGTATATCCAGGGCTTGGCCAGAAATGAAAGTCACAGAAGTGTGAAATCCATATGGCTAGGCGTTTGGAAAAAAATGGCATTTTGGCGCAGGTGCAGTGAGACATGAGCCATTTGTATAGCCTATTCACAACATAGCGACTGGCATACTGGAAAGAGTACAGAACCGTAATCTGAGGTTCATGTTCTTGAGTCCCTATGCATAAAATTTTTTTGCTTTTTTTATCTTCAATTTTCACTTTCTTTGCACTACAAATAAATAGAAATGACGCTCAAAATGTTGTATAAAAGGTATGTTTTCATAAAAGGTAAAGGAAAATTTGGGATTGCAAGTAAATTTCCAAGAAATTGTACCCATTGTAGTTTTAACCTCGTTACAGTGGAGTAGAAAGAGTAGTATGGAGCCTGTAATGCCTTGTTTCAGTGTGTTGTATGCAACTGTCACAACAGGCCGTGTTGTATTCCAATCTCTCCATTCAACATCAGAGTATGTCAAATACATGTATGCCAACATCTTGTGAAAGTGTTCTGTAAGATCATTCATCTGTCGGTGGTAGGCAATGGTCGTCCTGTGGGTGATGTAACAATGTGAAATTACCTCAGATACTAGTCACGACTGGAAAACTTTCCATGACCAGAGATCATCACACTGCGTGCTCTGTGCTTCAGAATGATTTCTTCTATTAGCTATAACGAATTCGCAGTATCTGGAGCTTCAGCAGAAAGCATAGCTTCAGTGACAGCATACAGATGAGATAGTCAGTGCAGACTATTATCCATTGATTCCCATGGTCCACTTTGGGAACGTTCGCAAGAGGTCGAGTCCACAATGGCGAAATGGCACTGTTGTACATGGGATTGGTAGCAGACACTCCAGAAGTAATTGCAGCAGATATGTCCATCAATGGGATTCGTACCAGTGGTTCACTATCTAATGGACTTGTATAGAGACCTGGTCAATCGCACCTCTGTCTGATCTTGTCTGGTGTCCCAAAGAAACCTAAGTGAGCAGATGTTTGATTGTTGTGGAATTGCTTCATGATAACTAGGCATAGGTAATGTGGGATGATGAACAATTATTTCTGCCCCTGGTCGTAGAATCTCTTACACAATACTCCATTATTTAACTGGAATTCTCCTTTGGTTGGTTTCTACATCTTCGAGGCTTCTACATTCTCAGCAATTGTGGACCTTCCCACTGCTCAGCAGCAATGTCACTTAGTGCAGCAATGACTAGCAATGTATCCACACTGCAGTGTTCCACCAAATAATTTCTTGAAAGTTAGTCATTGTCCTTGTGTTTGTGCCTACTTTTATATATGACTGTTATTTAAGACTTGTGTAGCCTCAGTGCCCAACTGCGCAACTCGCCAATCGACTCGATGGATCCTTCAGGCTGGTCATCCAGCACAGAGAATGCACACAGAAGTCACAACATTGAATTGTTTACCAAATACATATAACCAGAATTTGTTGACGGACCATACAACTGCAAGGCGTTCTGTCTCAGTTGTAGAATAGTTCATCATCTCACACTGTGAGAGTGCTCTGGAAGCGTCCGTTGTCACACCTGTCCCATAACCATTAGCATCAGTGCAAAGTTCTGTCTCGGCATTCTTGTCACACATTTTTAAGATCAGAGGAAATGTTGGCGTTTCCTTAAGGATAAGGAATTATCTTTCCTGCACCTCATTTCAGGAAAATTTGGCGTCTCTCTGCAGCGCATCCTCCAGGGGGTGTGCCTTAATACATTCAGAGGTGGCTGGAGCATTACACAGTCCTTTATGAATTGCGGAAAATATGGGCACATTCACAAAAAAGCTTCTCACATGACAAATGTTCCAAGGGGTAGGAAAATCAATGACTCTGCTTATTGTTTTCTGGATTGGTGTGAAATCCATCGCCACTCACTCGATATCTCGAGATTTTTGTTTCTTGGGCAGTAAAGAGACACTTCTTGGATTCAGACAGAGTCCTGCAGTCTGCCCACACTTCAACATCGTTATCAGGTGGTGTAGAGAGTGTTTAAATGACTGAAAAAACGGCAACAAATTTAAGGTGTCAAAGCAGGCTGTCCACCATACGTTCAGAGGTGGCTGGAGCGTTGCACAGTCTAAATAGCACAACTTTGAACTCATAAGGGCCACCAGGAGTTATGAAGGCAGTCTTTTCCCTGTCAGTCTTGTCCGTCTCCCTTTGCCAGTAACCTGACTGCTTGTCCGTTACTGAAAAATACATTGCTCTTTTCAAGTAGTCTAGGGTGTCCTCAGTGCGTGGAAATGACAGACATCTTTGTTTGTGATTTTGTTCAGTCATTTGTAATCCACACAAAATGCCATGTGCTGTCTTCCTTATAACAAAGACAATAGGAGAGGAGCGTGGACTCTTTGAAGGTTCAATGATGTCGTCTTGCAACATTTTCTCTCCTTACCCCCGTTTTTTTCCATTCAACTGGTGACACACAATATGCTTGGTGGCTTTTGGTGGATGATCATCAGTTATGATGAAGTATTTTACTGTAGGCTGCTTTGTCTGTCTTTCGTCCACTCCAGATTTGAAAGCATCTGAAGATAGGCACAGAATGGCTATCACTTACCAACATTGTTCCTTGGTCGGCCAGATTGTACTGGCAGTTAAATAATGCCTACCTCCCTGTGTTTAGTGGTAGCAGTGCACGATTCTTGATCGATGGCAATGAGTTGTCCTTCCTGGACTGGTTTGGCTGCCCCTACATATATACATTAAAGGATGAGTTGTGGCTGCTCGCAACAGTTTTATGCTTAACCACCTACAGCGCTTATCAACATCATTCGTATGTAGATTTATTTTGTGTGAGTAGCTTTTTGCAATTGACAAAAGCTTCAGAGTTTAACTGAGCACCTAGATTGAAGAATGGAACTTGTCTTGGTCATGGTGGTGGGACACCAACGTCTTCAATGTGAAACAGCCACCCAGAGGAATCTTTTTATGTGTGTGTTTTTGGAACAGATTAATCAATCTGGAATTCTTATCTTCCATAGTCTATAACTGCTTGTGATACTCGCAAGAAGTTCCATCCACGAATAATATTATGAATACATTTTGGTAAAATGACAAATCTGGAGGGCAGTCTTCTGTCATGGATAGTTACTCCTGCAATACATGTTCCTGTCAGCAGGACATATTTTTCATTTGCGACTTTTAGCACAAATGCTTTTGTATCACAGAACATAGTCTTCTTTAGATGATGACGATAAGCCTCTAGGACTACAGAAAAGGAAGCTCCTGAGCCGACTATCGTCTGGACTGGCCGACCATCGATAGTGAAGTCAGTGAGATTTCCTTTCATTTGGGTGATCCGAGGAGGGTTTGCCTCGGTGGTGGCCTCATCTCCATAGATTGTCGCCTCACTTAGTTTTCCTGAAGTCGGCGGCTAGGCAAGTGACTGGTACCTCTGTACAGCGATGAAAACTGGGAATGGCATGTTGAGGAGCGAGCTCGTCCAAGATAAGGCGATAGGATTCATCTCACAGGTGAACTGTAATCGTCTGCAGTTAATTGGTGTGAACAGAACTGTCATAATGGTTGACATCTGGGGACGTAATAGTCGTTGAAAAATTTCCTGCTGTCTCCAAATTGGTGTGTCATGTGTCCAGATAGAAATATATCAGCATGTTGTTCTTTTTCCTTCAAGTATCTGTTCTTCTATGGGGCATGATACTTGGTATACAGGTTGGATGTACATGCATTGATTGGGTGCTGGGTTGTCATGTGATGGTTATGATGTAAGTCTGAGTCGTTTGAATCTATTCTTTCTCATGTATTTGACTGCTGGTAGAGACTGGTGCTATAGACTAATACACCTCTCCTTCAACATTCACTATTACCTCCTCATGGAATAGGTTGGCTGCTATCTCCTACTTCTTCAATCTGACAGCTCTGGTAGTCATAAAATACTGTATGTCTTCTGTCATTAGCTGGCATATGAGAGAGGCAATGTTGTGTTGCTCTACCACAATGTCATAGGGACCGCATTCAGGGGTCTGTAACACTTCATTCATCTGACACTCTGCTGTTGCATTTCCTCGATTTGCTGGCACCATATGTATTGTGACAGCCTTCACCAGAAGAGCATGTCCATGTCTTTTGTGACTCCTTTCGTCAAGTGTGAGATTTTGTTGGCTTCTGTCATATTAGAATTCACAATGTGGCATAGGGTCAAAACATTCTGTATGTAAGACTACGACGTTTCTTCAAGACGTCGGGCAATGTTCTTCAATTGTTCTTTTACTATGTGGACATATTGCTGATTGTACCAAACGTTTTCATCAGTTCCGTGTGGAGTTTATCCCAGCTATTAAGTTTCTCTTTAGTGTTCTTGAACCACTGCTGGGCTGGGCTGTCCAGGTAAAAGTACATATTTGCCAAACGCGCCATCTCATCCCACCTGTTGTGTTAGCCATGTCATCCCACCTGTTGTGTTAGATGATTCAAATGAATCCTTTCAGTCATTTTGTTGGTCCTGACCAGAATACAGCATCTCTGGAAAATATTGATACTGATAGCTGCCTGATGTTCAGCTGACTTAAACTAACTAGAGCCACAATGATGCAGATGATTTCAAGTACCCCATTTTTTCCAACAAACAATGTCACGTAGCAAATAACTCCAAATTAGAAAGCAGTCTCGTCAATAAGAGATAACTCCTAGCACGTTTATTACAAATACCAACGAACATCCAGAACAGAGTTGATCTCTTGTTGGTATTTATACAACCAGAATGGTGCTACTTATATGAACATTTGGACTTGCAGAATATACAAACATAAGATATTTCCAGAACCTTTCAGAAAAGATAAATACTAAACAACAAATAACTGTTGATATTTGGGTTTGATCTTGCGACCGACAGCATGCCAACCAGCACTGCTAACCACTACATCACATCACGTGCACCACAGTTCGCAGAAATATCTGTGTCACCCATCTTTGAGGCAGTACTCATGTGCCTACCTATGTAGGGGAACATTTGAATTTGTATTTACGGCCTCATGTGAACTTGTTTCTTGTGTAGAAACGTATGGAAGCTAACTTTTACTGTAAATTCAACATTTAAGCCTGTCCAATAATCACAATCAGAAAGTTTTCTCAGTATTACAGTAACTGGCATTCAAAATTAATGTCTATATGATCAGTGAAATGTGTATACTGTACTCCTTATTCACTATATCCGGAAATAACTACAGTGAAAGCTCACTAATGTGGACTAATGGTGGTGAGTCCCAGACCGAATTATTAAAAACAGGAACTATAGCAATATTTCCTCAAATAGTTATCTGAAAATGAATTAATAGTGTAGACCATACACAATATCCCGTTTTCCATTTACAATTATGAAGTTGTTCTACAAACAAATAACGGGAGAATCAGTTAGTATTAGGGGAAATGCTGTATAATACATTTAATTTAGAAGCAACTAAGGTAATGATGTTACAATAATGAACAAGTTAAGGTTGCAATAAGTATTCAAAGACTACATTAAGGAAGCTTGGTGTACACAGTACTGCACACATAAGTTACACTACTGTACGTTTTCAAAAATTTTACAGGAAGTAAAGTTCTCACTGAACGAAACATTATGTTATTTACGAGAAGTGTGTACAATATAAATTTGGCTTAATTTAAAAACACAGCCTTCAAGTAAAGTTTAACGCAGGTTTAAAAAAACAATTTGCAATCAATAATTAGCCCAACTTGTTACCAGTAAAAGAAACAATGTTCACTTAAGCTATTAAAGCCAGCCTTCAACTGAATTTAACAGAGTTTACAAAGAAGGAAAACACTCTTCGATTGAAAGGTAGAGTTACTTTACCATTTACAAGAGTAACAGCTTGAATAAAACTTCAAAGATTAAAAGTAAAAACAGAATTACAATTTGCTTCTCTGTAGTAAGGCCGCTGATTCAACACATAGATAACGGTCGGCTTCTTAATGGTGAGCCTAAAGTTTACAGAAATCTTAATCATACATTAGGACAGGAGGTTTACTTTTTTTTTTTTTTAAAAAAAAAAAGAAAGCCTTAATTCTTATCTTACAAAGAGTAAAAATTAGCAACTGCTTGGAGATTTATTTTATTTGATTGAGTGCTTCATTTTTTAAATTTTTGTACACTTTATACGTAAAATAAATGTTCCTGTTAGCACAGCGCTTTATCTCCTAAACAAGCTCAAAAGTTCAAATATTTAGATGTTCCAATAAATTTTACACTTAGAAAACAGGTACATTAATACAGAGCAGAATTAGGTAAGAAATGAAGTACGAGGCGTGTTTTTTAAGTGAGCACCGTTTTGAAATTTAAAAAAAAGACATGCTAAGATATCTCAATAATTTTATTTTTACATGAAAGCCTGTACCTCCGTCAATATTGAGGCACTTCTCATAACGTTGTACCAGTTTTTGAATACCCTCCTCATAGAAGTCTGCCGCCTGACTTGTTAACCACTGCATCACCACTGTTTTGACTTCGTCATCGTCTTGAAGACGCTGATCGCCCAGGTGTTTCTTCAAGTGCAGCAACAGATGGTAGTCACTGGGCGCAAGATCGGGGCTGTACAGGGGATGATATAGAGTTCCCCATCGAAAAGATGTGATGAGATCTTTGGTCTGATTCGCCACATGCGGACGGGCATTGTCTTGCAGCAAAACGATGCCTTTGCTCAACTTCCATGGACTGTTGCTTTGATTCTGGTGTGACGTAGGCCACCCATCTTTCATCACCCTTAACAATTTGGCTTAAGAAATCATCACCGTCGTTGTGGTACCGCTCAAGGAAAGTCAATGCACTGCCTAAACCTTTGGTTTTGTGCACATCCGTCAACATTTTCGGTACCCAACGTGTGCACAAGTTTCGGGTAATTCAAGTGCTCGGTCACAATGCCATACAAAACACTACGAGAAACATTAGGAAAGTCATTCCGCAAGGAGGAAATCGTAAAATTGTCCACTTCCTGCACCAAACTTTCATTAACGGCCGAAGGACGCCCACTCTGTTATTCATCATGCACATCTGTGCGACCATCTTTAAATGCTCTCACCCATTTTCTTGCCATTCCATCACTCATAATGTTTTCTCCGTAAACTGCACAGATCTCACGATGAATATCGATCTCTTTTAGGCCTTTAGCACTAAGAAATCTTATGACAGCCCGTACTTCACAGTCGGCGGGACTCAACGATTATCGGAGGCATCTTAAACACTCAGTACACAACGTAAACAAGGAAGAATCAGACTGTAATGGCGTCAGTGCGTAGATTAAGGTACAGGCTTTCACGTAAAAATAAAATTATTGAGATATCTTAGCATGTCTTTTTTTAATTTAAAAACGGTGCTTACTTAAAAAACATGCCTCTCAATTAGATAAGGGTGCTACAAATAAAACCAATCAAATATATTAGGTTGGTGCATAAGTTCATAGCGTTTATGTTTTGCATGTTGGTATTCCAGTTGCTATGGGCTTATTTATCGATTGTCATTTTTTATTTGTAGTTCACTGTTGCTACTTCAGTATACATATTGTTATTTTCTCATTTGGAGCTATCAGGTGGAGCTGTGGACGCTAGAAAATGGAGTGTCAAGTGGAGAAATTGAAACATTTCCGACACACCCTTCTGTTTGAATCCAGTAGGGGGGAGGGGGCAGGCAGAAACATTTGCGCCGTGTATGGGGATAATGCCATTGGACAGAGCACGGCAAGAAGGTTTAAACGCATCAATCCACAATGATCCACGGCAGTGTACTCGAGGACTGGCAAATGTGATGAAATTCAATCATTCCACACCGTGCACCATTTTCATGCAATATGGAAGGTTAAGAAAGCGGGTTTATGGGTACCGGATGCACTAGGCGAAAATCACGAAAATCAGCGAGTGGCCATATGCGCAACTCTGCTTGCTCGTTATCAATTGGCTCGTGAACAACACCAACTATTCCCTGTTCTGTAATATCGCTAGAGACCAGAAATGGCGTCTTTATGCTAACATAAGGAAAAGAAGGGAATGGTTGAACCCAAAGAAGCAGCAGCTCCCCATACAAAGACTTGCGTAGATCAACAAATGATGTGTTCTGCATCTGGTGAAACAGTGACGGTGTGGTGTGCTACAATCTGCTTCCCCGAGGTGCAACCATCGCTACTGACATTTATCGTCAACAACAGAGACGCAGCCCAAGAACAATGGCCAGGAAGACTGCGTGAAATGATGCTACTTCACGATGACGGCCCCACTCCCCTCTCTCCTTCGCTCCCCCGCATTTTGCTGGACTGACAAGAACAATATACAGCAAGTCATTCCGCAACCTCCTTATTCATCTAATCTTGCTCCCTCTAATTTTCATCATATGCGCTGTCTATCGAAGAATCTTCAAGGAAATTCCTTTCCGGATGGAAATGCGCTCCGAACATGGCTCGATGTGTTCTTCGAGTCAAAATCACCTGATATCTACAGTCACGGAATCGAAAAGTTTCCCCATCGTTCGCAGACTGTTGTAAATAGTAATGAAATGGAACAATCGTATGGCATTTATTGGCCGGGATATCCCCTTCGGGGTTCGGCCGCCGTATTGCAAGTCTTCTTAGTTGACGCCACTTCGGCGACTTGCGTGCCAGTGATGATGAAATGATGATGAAGGGCACACAACACCCAGTCCCCTGCCGGGAATCGAACCCGGGCCCCCTTGCGTGGTAGGCGGTAACGCTACCACTGCGCTACGGAGGCGGACTGTGAATAGTGATGAGGAATATGTTATTGATAACTGAAGTCTCTCTTACATGTATCTGTAGTGTTCATTAAACTTATGGAAAAACGCTACGAACTTATGTACCAACCCAATATATCGTATAACTTCTGGTGACACAATTAAATTGTTTTCCCTCCGACGTACGTATAAAAACATCTTTCACTCGCAAAAAAGCGGCAAAGAACCAGAGCTACCGGCTAACTGCTTTGAAATCTTTTATAGTTCCTCAAATGGTGGATGGTGCTAGTTCTAACTCGCCTCCCGAAAGTAATATATTGAGATCAAACGTGCAACTACACTTTATTTTCTGGGACAACTGTGAAGCGTTAACAGATCCATGACTTAACTTCGGCTGCTCCGCAGGAAATTCTCTTGGGACCCTTGCTGTTCATGTTGTATATTATTGAGCTTGCAGACCGTATTAATAGTAACCTCAGACTTTGCTACTGATGCAGCTATTTATAATGAAAGACTGTCTGAAAGAAGCTGCATAAATATTCGGTTATATCTTGATAAAATTTCGAAGTTGTGGAAAGATTGACAAATTGGCTTTAAATGTTGAGAAATGTGAAATCGTACATTTCACAAAACGAAAAACCGCAGTATCCTATACCTATAGTATCAATGAGTCAGAGGTGGAATCGGCCGAGTCATACAAATATCTGGGAGTAACACTTTGTAAGGACGTGAAATGGAACTATCACATAGGCTCAGTCGTGAGTAAGGCAGGTGGTAGAATTCGGTTTATTGGCGGAATACCGGGGAAGTGTAATCAGTGTACAAAGGAGATTGGTTACTGTAGTGTTGGCAGAAGAGCCAACACTGTTTTTCTAGAGGAGGCCGAAATGCACGCGTTTAATTACACGCTGACTGGCGTGAGGTCTGGAACAGGACAATATCTTGAGAATTGCAAATAAAGTACGCAGTTGATATAATACTTAACTTTAATCCACAATTGTAGAACATCTCTCGTTACGGTACATGCTTCATAATATTAATTATCAATTGAATACGGCGCCTTGCTAGGTCGTAGCAAATGTAGCTGAAGGCTATGCTAACTATCGTCTCGGCAAATGAGAGCGTATTTGTCAGTGAACCATTGCTATGAACGTCGGCTGTACAACTGGGGCGAGTGCTAGTAAGTCTCTCTAGACCTGCCGTGTGGTGGCGCTCGGTCTGCTATCACTGACAGTGGCGACACGCGGGTCCGACGTATACTAACGGACCGCGGCCGATTTAAAGGCTACCACCTAGCAAGTGTGGTGTCTGGCGGTGACACGACAGTTACAAGTCATTTATGCGACCCATCCTAGGATATCTTTCAAGTTTCTGGGATCCATACCAAATAGGACTGACATGGGAAATTGAATATATACACACACACACACACACACACACACACATATATATATATATATATATATATATATATATATATATATATATATATATATATACAGAGGCAGCAGCCTCTATAGCTTTGACTCTCTGTAGCGTCGTTGGATGACGTTTTCGGACATGGGTTTATACGAAAAACTTGATCTACTAAGTCCCCTCTACAACCTCTAGAAGTGTGTAACATGAATTGTGAAAAACCCTGCATAAGGCATAGTCAAATGAAAACGAGACGCCGGCTGTTGTGGCCGAGTGGTTCTAGGCACTTCAGTCCGGAACGGCGCCGCTGCTACGGTCGCAAGTTCGAATCTTGCCTCGGGCGTGGATGTGTGTGATGTCTTTAGGTTGGTTAGGTTTAAGTAGTTCTAAGTTCTATGGGACTGATGACCTCAGATGTTAAGTCCCATAGCGCATAGAGCCATTTGAAACATTTTGAAAACGAGACAAATTGAAAAAAGTAAGTAGTCTTTATTTATTTCAAAAGTAGTCGTCATAACTGTTAATACATTTATCCAACTGAGAGACAAGACGGTCAGTGCGTTCGTGGAAAAATGTTTGGAGTTGCCTACGGAACCATGATTGTGCCCAGGCATGCACCTCTTCGTCCGAAGCAAATCGACGGTCACGAATATCTTTCTCCAGGCTCCAAGAAAATGAAAGCCGCATGGGGAGAAATCGAAACTGTATGAGGGTGTGTAACGCGTTCCCAGCGAAACTTCTGCAGCGTCGTCGAACCAAGAGGCACACCAGCTCCATGCAAGTCATGGTGAACTTTTGCTCTGATTGCAAGGATCTGCTGATCGTCGACTTTCTGTAACACAGCGGCACAACTGACGCACAACAGTACCTCAATGTTATGCAAAAATTGAAGCGCGCCGTCACGTTGAAAGGCGCAGGAATGTTGACATACGGCATCACTTTGTTGCAGGATAAACCTGCACACGTGTTGCTGAGATCGGTTCGATTACGCTGCTGAAGTATCGCTGGGAAGCCCTCACACTACACGTCCTCCACACAGACCCGATATCTCCCCACGCCATTCCCATATTTCTGGAGTCCTGCAGAGAGACAGCCGTGACCGTACGCGTGACTGCAATCGCAGCTCCGTAAGCAACCGCAAACGCTTTTCAATGAAGGCATTGACCATTTTATCACACTGTGGGGCAAATGTATTAACAGTTATGGTGACTGCTTTTGAAATAATAAACAGTTTACTTACTTTTTTTCCAACTGTCTCGTTTTCATTTGACTTCCCCTCGTAGTTAGACCTATGATGAACAACTCTCTTATTGATGGAGGATTATTTTGCACTGAAAGTGCACTCTTTACGATGAAGTACGCAAGATGATGTACGAAACGAAGATATAGGTGTCTCAGTCTGCGTGTAAACGTGAAACGTGTGTAGGCACTGCACTTGAAACTGAATTCCGGCTTTCCTTAGATTTACCTCAAAACTTTTCACACATGTCAGCTGACGCTTTTTGCTGGCCACTTATTACAACTGAAGAGGAAATCTAAAAGTACAACACTAATCACCGACGACCACCATAACCTGAGTGAAGACAGCCTTGCATTTACTCTTTGGTTATTACCAACCGGAGACATACAGGGTGAAAAGTATTTAAACCGACAAACTCGGGGAGGTTGCAGGAGACATCAAAACAAATATTTTCCCCTAATATCATTTTTTCCTATGAGGATTATTTAAACTGGTGGAAGCCGTATTAAGCTCTTCAGTTGTTAGAGGCCGTATTACGGACTTCAGTTGTTAGAGGGCGTATTGCGCTCTTCACTTGTATAGGCAACTGCTGTCCACCAGTGTAGTAGCGCATTGTCTCCGTTTACTAATGGAGCGATAGACCTGGAGTGAGTACACTGATAAGGTTGGTGCGTACTACGTAGTGCACCACAACGCACGAGCTGCACAGCGGGTTTATCAACAACAATATCCTAATCGCCGTATCCCGCATCATACGACCTCTGCTGCTTTGTACCAACGTCTGCGTGAGACCGGGTCATTTAGCAGATTACCTGGACAGGGACGCCGTCGCACGGTAAGAACGCTGCAATTTGAGGAAGCTGTCTTGCAGCATGTGGAACGGGATCCTTCAATCAGCACTCGTGCAATTGCACGTAACATGAGGACGAATCAGACGAATGTATGAACAGTTCTTCGAGAGCAATTGTTACGTCCATTTCACTTACAGCACAACCTGGAACTAGTTGATTATCCACCCAGAGCACAGTTTTCGCAGTGGTACCTGGAACAGTGTAAAATGCATCCTACATTTCCATCCTCTGTGTTGTTTACCGATGAAGCAGCGTTCGAGCGTGATGGAGTCTTCAACATGCGCAATTCGAATGTTTGGAGTAAGGATAACCCACATGCCACAGTTACTAGAGCTCATCAAGTGCGGTTCTTCGTTAATGTGTGGGTTGGGTGTTGTTGGAGACTGTTTAATTGGGCCGTATCTGCTACCTAGGCCATTAAGTGGCAGGCACTATTACAATTTTCTCGCCAGAGCATTGCCAGAATTGCTGGAAGACGTCCCGCTCCCTACAAGACAACACATGTGGTTCCAACATGACTGGGCGCCGGCACATTTCAGTCGTAGTGTGCGCCGATTCCTGGACCGACGGTTTCCAGAAACGTGGATTGGCAGAGGTGGTCCCGTACCGTGGCCTGCTCGATCCCCAGATATGTCCCCTCTGGACTTTTTTGTGTGGGGAGAGATGCGCAACTTTATTTACGGAACTGCTGTTGCATCAGAAGAGGATCTGGTTGCCCGGATAGTAATAGCAGCAGGAACAATTCAGGATACTCCTGGAGTTTTTGCCTGTGTCAGACAGAACATGACCGGCGGTGTAACCTTTGTTTACGTGTCAATGGAGGCATTTTTGAAAATCTACTGTAATTGAAATCCGGTTGAGTTAATGTGTTGTCTCTTGGTCATAAAAAATGGAAAAGTGTTTGTTGGTTTAATTAATTTGCCGCCACAGAAATCTTCCTTTGCCGGTTTAAATACTCCTCATAGGAGAAAATGACATTAGGGGAAAACATTTGTTTTGATATCCCCTACAGCCACCCAGAGTTTGTCAGTTTAAATACTTTTCACCCTGTATATGTCAGCCGGCCAGAGTGGCCGAGCGGTTCTAGGCGCTTGAGACTAGAACCGCGCGATCGCTACGGTCACAGGTTCGAATCCTGCCTCGGGCATGGATATGTGTGATGTCCTTAGGGTAGTTAGGTTTACGTAGTTCTAAGTTCTAGGGGATTGATGACCTCAGATGTTAAGTGCCATAGTGCTCAGAGCCATTTGAACCATTTTAGATATAATGTTAGTGACTGTTTTGCATTTCAGTACCTGCTAGGTAACAGGTAGTTTCTGATGTCTGCTGCGACTCTTTTCGCACCGGGGTTGAAGAACGTGATTTGGAATTTCTAATTAACTGGCGGTTTGGGAATTGCTCCTGTGAGAGACCGTCGGCCAATTGCACCACAAATTGTTGAAGTTAGTGTGGCCATGGCTGAGAATTCTGGACGCAGTGTGCGATCTTCAAGCAGAGGGCGAGCTGCGTCACGGCAGCTGAACCTTCGGGGTCCACTGTTAGAAAAAGTGCTGGGAACGTCTGTGATGAAATGGTATCTCCTGTGCGACTCCACCCTGTCGCGGATGCAGATGCTCATCACACTGAGAATCGTACGTAACCTGGAACGTAAGCATGGTCTACAATTACCAAATGAGACCATATCATGTGGAAGTGAAAACGTGTTTGTTTCAGTAGTTTATTCGTAACCTCTCTTCTGCATGTGCTTACAATTGTTTCCACAAAATTTCATTGTCCTAAGGCCATTCGTTTTTCGTGGGGACCCTCTCAAATACCGAAAGTTTATGACCACCCTGTATGTGTAACAAAGAAAATAATATAAAATGAGAAAAGAAACATGAAATGTACATATGACCTGTCATATAGGCTACTTGATCAAATCGCAACATCACAAGTAATTAATGCACTGTAATGAAATTTCGGGAATGCATTTCTCTAGGTATCATATTTAAGTGATTAACATTGCAATATCACAAGTTAATGTAGTCACGAGAGAAGCTACTGCAAATGTGAAATGCTGGCATATTAATAACCGGTGTAAACGCCAGAATGTTGAATGCAAGCTGACAAACGTGCATGCATCGTGTTGTGCAGGTTCCGGGCGTCAGTTAGTAGAATGGTGTTCCATGCCAGTTGCACTTAGTCGGTCAATACAGGGACGGTTAATGTTGTTTGTGGCCGACGCTGGAGTTATCGTCGGATGATATCCCATATGTCCTCGACTGGAGACAGATATGGTGATCGAGCAGGCCAACGTTAAGTGTAGACACTGCGTTGAGCGGTATGCGGGCGAGCCTTATCTTGTTGGAAAACAGCCCCTAGATGCTGTTCATGAATGGCAGCACAACAGGTAGAATCACCAGACTGACTTACAAATTTAAACTCAGGGTGCGTGGAATAGCCACAAGAGTGCTCCCGCTGACATACGAAATAGCAACCCAGACCATAACTCCGGGTGTAGGTGCAGTGTGTCTAGGAAGCAGAAAGTTTGGTTGGAGTCCCTCAGCTGACCTCCTCCTAACCAAGACACGGGCAAAAACCAGCTTTCATCAGAAAACACAACAGTACTCCACCCTGCCCTCCAATGGCTTCTCGCTTAACACCACTGAAGTCGCAAATGGCGGTGGTTTGGGGACAGTACAATGCCCCCTACAGGGCATCTGGCTCGGAGCCGCCCTTGAAGTAACCGATTTGTAAAAGTTCGTTGTGTCAGTCTGGTGCTAACCACTGCTCAAATTGCTTCTGCAGACGCACCAAAGCCGTACGCCAAACACTAGATGGTCTTCCCTCGCGGTAGTACCACATGGCCGACTGGAGCGCGATCTTCTTGCGACCGTGCGTTGTCGTAACCTCGTCTGCCAGCATACACGTACAGTGGCTACATTCCTGCAGAGTGTTACTGTAACGCCACAAAAGGAAAAACTAGCTTCTCGTAGCCCTATTACACAGCATCGTTCAGGTGTTCCTAATGTTGTCTTTGTCGCCTTAATGGTATTCTTGACTAACATCAGGCACCATGTCCAGTCTCAAAGGTAAGTAAAGCTCACAACCGTTACAGCATGTATTTAAAGCAAATCTGATTTGCATCTTCATAGTGACACTACTATACTAGTACCACTCTTATGCAACTGGCGCGACTTTTTGAGCAGACATCATGTTTCGGATGTAGAAACACTCCTACAACTTTCGTTTATGTTGTACATTCCTTGCTATTACGATTTTTTCCGTCAGTGCAGTCTGTTATTATCCTGGACAAATCGTGATGCTAACATTTGGTAAATCGTTTTCATTAATCATCAAAAACCTCTAACACAACAGCGATACGTGAGCCATGTAACTATGACTACTATGAACGTAAGCAACGAGAATGATGATGTCTTTCGTTTATTTTTAATTTTAATCAGCATGATAGATACATTTTCGCACTTGTTTATTTGCAAGAAAATTTATTGTGCTTTTCTTTCTGTCTCGGTAGCCATTCGGAATAGGGCATATATCCACATCGTTTTATTGTCCAGAATCACTAATGCTACCACCAGTCAAAACACGTACCTTTCCTCCTGACTCACCTTGTATATACTTTGAGCACAGCCTACTGCGCATGTTCTCAACACCGAACTGGGATAGTCGCGTGATTCTGGGACGACACTGCTTGTCTATGACTTTTAGTAAGAGCGTAACTTGAATAACACACGTATTTCTCTCGTTTCATATACGTTTCTGCGCGTTTGAATTTTTGTATCAGCTTTGGCACAGGTTTGATATTGCTACGGATGTAAAAAAAAGTACGTGAAAGGAGGGCCAGTTTCTTTTTACAGGCATGTATAACATAGGGCCTATGTATAATTGAAGAGGTCACAGTGATTTCAAGCCTAAGCCACAAAAAGTCAATTTACAGGAAAGCCAAACGAAGACTTCGAAAAATCTATAAATCAAGTTAATAAGTTTTAATGGCTTAAAATATGCCTACATTACTGCAGCATCTACCGAAAAATCAACAAACCACTTCACAGGTAGATGCACCTAACTGTACTCAGTCGATATATAATGATACCTCATTTTTCGAGACGGCGAGGGTTAGGCTTGAATCATTTTGTCCTCTTCAGTTGTAAATGTCATATAAATGTGAGATACTTTATATGTTGGAGAACACTGAGAGACGGTATTATAAAGTCTTCTATCGTAGAGATAATTTCTGCAATTTTATGGCACGTGTTTAAGAGACAAGAGCTAGACAAATTTGCAAGTGTGTTTAAGTAAACTGTCAGTCAGTGTATACATATTGATGCTACGTTCATATGCAGATAAAATATATGCGTGACAGTCTGATTAACTTCCTCCGATTTATGCAGGTTCTCAAACCCTCATATGTGTCTAAATATTTCTGCACGAGGCAGATTTCTATGCATTGTCATTGTAAAGCAGTTAATTAGGACAGATACAGCTCCATAGTTCCAAATGCGTTGTTTTTTCGTGACACCTCATTGTAACGTAATTAAAAAATGATGTTAGCTGTCAGTTCTTATCCCGTTATCTAACAAACTTAAATAAAGTGGAGTCTGAGCTATGATACTGTAGCGAAAAAGCAGAATACCATTGCTCTTTATTTCTGTAAGTCAACATCAGTTCCTGATATCAAATTAGTAAGATATCTGTAAAACATATATACAAATTTTCACGGTACTTCTAAAGGTGATCTGTCTGTAGCAGCGAAGTAATAATTCTCAAAACACGCTAACAAGGGGATCGTACGAATTTGCCCTCGCCGATTCGATTCATAATGAGAAGGCGCTTAGGGCACGACTACGACTTCAACATATGTTGAATATTAATTAGTGTGCTAATGAAACACCGATATATCGCTTTTTACTAAAATATGTAGATGTACGGTGGCGAGACTTTTCGCTCCAATATCTCGATATACTGATATCGAAACGGTAATATCGAGTGCCAATATTTCTATTTTATATTATATTTTTTTCACAATTTTCGGAAAATATTGAAGGTGTTCTTTTCAAATTGCAGTAGGACATAATTTTACTTTCACTGTGAGAATGAGTATTACTACTTTTTGAGCTTTCATCACGCCAAGCTTTCTCTTTGACTGTGTGAAACAATTACATGTGGTACGAAAAAAGTAGTCCGATTGCACTGGGGAGGGGTGGCGGTGTGAATGGAATAACAAGACTTCCGATGTGAGGAAACACCACACCAGTTTCGTTAATTTTTAACGCATCTAGTGTACTATTTCTTCACATCGACATTCTTCAAAAACTGTTGCTGAAAATGATGAACAAAAGATTTAAATGACAAGATGTATCTTTGAAGTGGGCGAAGACGTGCGAAGGGAAATGCTGACGTACTCTGCGCTACCAACAGAAATTGCAACATCAAGCTTCACCACACAGTTTTGACACTGCAACTGCTAGGTCACTGGTGTTTGCATAAATAAAAAAACGAGAAAGTAAACACGAAGTTTTCCGGACGAATCCAATAAGTAACGAAACCGAACGATGGACCCATCAGACACCAGCTATTGTATCACTTACGTGTCGTTACCACCGTTAGCAAAGTGGATATCGTTAAGCTTGAACGTGCATCGTTCTCCTCTCGATTCTTGCTCTATGGGGGATAGGCAGGCTGATTTACAGAATATTTCATAATAAATCAGTACTTAAACACACAACTCAAAAACCGGCAGTATATTTGCAATTTGCACCCGATATTTTTACCGCCAATATATCGATACTTTTATCTATATATCGAGCACCAATAACAATAATCTTTTAAATATCTATACATCGGATTACGACATTTTTTTAAAAGAATCAACAGTCCTAATACGAATCAAATCGGTGAGGGGTAGCTCGCACGGTTCCCTTGTAAACGACATCCCAAAAACTCGTGACTTTATCTGCAGCAGACGTTGCGGACGGAATTCTCATTCTTCGCATCTATATGCTCACTCCAAAGATAATTATACTAGGGCCAACATGCGGCTATCTTTTACGCCAAAGAGAATTATTGTCACTGTTGCACTGAGGGGTAAAGAGAGCTTCAGAGTGCCCAGACATTGTGATTTCAAGAACCATGCTTACATTCCCGAGACTTCATTATTGATAATAAAACTGCACTCAGTATGAGTATTAGTAATGAAGTTTAAACAAGTTTTTTAAAAGTTCTTTTCTGCAAGTTATTTTAGTTTCTGCTATTTTATTTTATAGTGTTTGTTGTTTTCGTACACGTCATAATGTGATACTTTTTGGGTCCTTGTCCACGTAAGATGCATATACAATTTTCACTCCGTCCGTGTAGTTCGTTGCTAGTTCATATTTTATGACGCAAGCCATGAGTTGCAAGTCTTGTTGTGGCATGTGCCTGGTTCTTACATTTTCTGGTCCGCCTGTCCTCCACGTAAATCTCTTCCTCTTCCTGTCCGTGACGTCGATCAGTTCGTGGCCCTATGAGAGGTATAATCTGATGTTCTCTATCTCCTTCATGAGTTCATCCGTAAGTCGGAATTGTGCTCTTTTTCCCACTCCCAGGATCCGTTTCATGAACACTGTGTTGAGTTTTCTATTCTCTTCATATCACCGGCCTTAATTTTTTCCGGTATGATCTCCATTCGATTTGTTATGACCGGCGCCACTCACGAGAATTTTCATGAGGCACACAGGAGTGTGTCCACGCATGACCCTTACTATTCACTTGTCTTGTTTTTCGGAGGCAAGTTAACAGTTAACAAATTTAACTGAAAATAACATTGTGTAGGATTATGTGCGTAAAATTGTGCAGTATTTTTAAAACACTGGAAATATTAATGACATAAAATTACACGTTTTTTCGAACGTTTGGATAATAAATTCACCGTTATGTACCTTTTTAAATCATTTTCCGTTATACAAATTGGCACGAGAACTTTGTTTACATCTCCTGTTCCACTATGGTCTGCTGTCCACTGTTAAGAACCTGCACCGCTATAACACAGAAAGAGATTATTTCCTGTACATTGCTGAAAGACAGCTCACCTAAAAGTCTACATCGATATAACCTCGCACCAGACGGCAGAGGCCGCCTGGAGAAACCACCTGACAACCAGAATATTCCTCAAATCAGACCGTCGTTCTTTTGAAATAAGATTAGTGACAATAAAGCTCACTTAACATTGTTCAGCGATTGTTATATATTCCTTTTGATAATTTTGATTTCAGTCACAGTATAACTTTACAGTATATTTGTGCGCCATTTTCGATCAATTTCTCTAAAGTTTTGTGAATTCCTTAACGTTTAACCTATTCAGATGCATAAATGTGCTCATTCTCTCCTACCGAAGCCCGCAGTGTTAGTTTCCCTGCTTCCGTCATTGTACTCTGTGAGACAGAACTACTGAGTAAGTCGCAAAATTTTGTTCTCTCTGGAGATCCGAACATCGTTACTTTACAATCCAACGAAATTTATTTTTAATTTAAGGCGTAATAATTTACAACCAAATTTCGAAACTTTCTCTCAAATCTGCGCCTTCAACAGCAGGCAACTGTGCTAGGGGACGAGTCGAACTGCTCGAGTAGTGTATGTCACACCCTGAGAAATATCGCATTCTGCTCGATCTGTCGATTATCCGTATGTAGTGATTACTGTTAGTAGCATCTTTACGACGTTCTTGCCGTTTGTGGATTTAAATAATAAAAATAAATGTGAAACACCAACTGAAATGTCTTCTAACGTACAAGTCAGAGGTAACAACATATACTAGCGACTAAATAAAAGTTCGCAGTCACAGGTAAGTCCAATTTTCGAGCTTTTGACTGTCCTGCAATCTAGTGCATCTGCTGACGCCGTTATTGTCAGTTGTATACGATTTACTTCCTTTATTATGAATTTAATTCTTGATTTATTCCTTGTTTCATTCAAATGTTACCATCTTATCTTCAAGCTGATTTAAAGCTGATAACATAGTTATATGTGCTTTTAATATGTGAACGAGAATCAAAATGCTCATCAGCAACCCTCCTGGTAAGTCACTGCAGTCTCACATAATCAATTAAAATATTGTACTGGGTTCACAATCAAGTAATAGTTTTAAAGGACAACAATCTCACTTTTGACAGTTACTTAAAAATCGGCAGGGATGTTTATATATTTAACCTTACCGGTCCTATAAGAGAACACGTGTTGCAATTTTTTCAAACGCAAGCGTTTGTAGGAGAGTGGCTTTATTGACATTTCCTCCTGCGTTTTGTGAAACTTTCAAATTTTAAGCATGGCTGTAGCTTGTTTTGGCTATATCGTAGTTATTCGCGTATACCTTGCATTCACAATGTTACGTAAGATTTGAGTGGGCTCGATAATGTATCGATCCCTAACTTGTACTGGGAAATCTCGAGCTCATTCGAGTTTTAGTACCGATTGCCCAGTCGTAACCGCCAGATTAACTACATAAACGCCCAAAGTAGGTATTGGACAAAAATGTATGTCAACTTTAGGATGAAGAAATTTATTTTCGGAAGTATTGATTTTTTTCTTGCCTTGTGAGTGGAGCTAATAAAGGTCGACTGGGTTAGTAGCATTAGTTTCTTGGGTAACTTTGATGTTGCTGTTCAGATAATGGTTCTACAATCAACATGCATAGGGTCTGTTGGTGCCGTACTATTAAGATAAAAGACGTTAGCTTCAAATATTATATGGAAATGAAATAATGCGTTTGAAAAACATACATACTGCTGAACAGCTTTGCACTAATTTGATGCGTAACTATCTCAGTTTCAAAAAAAATGGTTCAAATGGCCCTGAGCACTATGGGACTTAACATCTATGGTCATCAGTCCCCTAGAACTTAGAACTACTTAAACCTAACTAACCTAAGGACATCACAGAACACCCAGTCATCACGAGGCAGAGAAAATCCCTGACCCCGCCGGGAATCGAACCCGGGAACCCGTATCTCAGTTTCATGTAAAACGTAACGATACGTTGCTTCGATTATACGTTTCATAATTTACGTCTGAAGGCGTCACCATCGTATTCCGTAATGTTCTAAAAGTGTAGTACTTGTCATAGAAACAAGATGACGAAAAAAAAGTTTTTGAAAGTTCTCGAGCTATATAGATGTAATTCGTCATGGTAAAGGAAGTTTAAACTCTCTAGGAAACTGTACATGCTAACAGGTATTTGTAATAACTTTTGAATAACTTGGATTTAGCGTTTAAATTCTAGATGATATTAAGAAGTGTGGCTCCATTATAAAACAGAAATATGAACTTAAGACAAGTAATAAAGAGTTTCTATCAGCACACAAAAATTACAATAACTACAGGAAGAGAGAAGACAGAACCAATAAACATCAAAAGAGGAGTGAGACGAGGTTGTTTCCGTTCACTTGCTATACTCATGGTATGTTACGTAGACGACATTTTTAGACAGCGGCAGAGGGAAGTTAAGCAAGTTTTCAGTAATACAAAGACACACAGACATAAATACTATGCTCTTTGTCAATAGCCAAATAATTTTTCAGAAGACAGGAAATGACATCCAGTTTGAAAGAAGTCGTCTACATCACATACGTACGAGCTATGATCTAAAAGTTTCAGTAAAAAAAGAAAAAAAACAAAGCAATGGCCTTCAAAGAGAAATTTCCAGACCCTCCAATATATCATAAGATCAATAATCAATAAAATAGATATTGTATTTTACGCTGTTAAGCTATGATATTAACTATGAATATGAAAAAATACACAGAACACTGCGCGACTAGACAGTGTAGGACCCACAACTAAAATTTTACAAAGTCGTGGCCACACTTATTCTAACATACAGAAGCGAATTTTGGACGTTAACTAAGAAAGACATGAAAAGTATACGGTCAGGTGAAATGAAGTCTATAAGGTAAGTTAAAGGATATACCCTCTAAGATCAAATACATAACAATATTATAAGAGAAGAACATAATGTAAAAAGGCGGAGCAAACATGCATAAAAAGTAAACAACATATCCACAGAATGGGGGAAAAGAAATTAGTTAAACAAGTAATCAGTTATAAACCGGTAAGACGTACTAGGAACAAACGGCTACAGTAAAGATAGAAGAGACTGGAAGCCTAATCCACGAAGTGAAGAATACCAACTTACATTAGACGAAGATTTCTGTGCTAAGTAATACAGGCAAGATTTTTTTTTGGATTTTAGTGACCACATTTAACACCATAGTTTCACGCTTAACCATATGCATCATAGCCATTTCAAAATATTAATCTGACAAACAGGCTTACGTAAATCATATGTGTCTTAACCATTTCAAGATATTAATCTGACAGACAGGAATATCGGCGCTTTCATTTCGAAAGTAGTTTGATTTATCACACTTACTTTTGCGAAGTATCATACGATAACATGTGTCACCTCATCTCGGAAGTGACGTCCTATCTTCTGATGCCGTAGTTCACATCGGATATCCACTACAAATAATTTTAATCACTAACGTAACGATGTCACTGGAAATTTTGCGTGTTTCGACATGTCGAATAAAGTGCTGGAGTTCTGGCGGGTACTTTAAGGAATTGACAGTTTGTAATAGCTGACCACCACAGACAGACATGCTAATCCTGGGAAAAATATCTCTCTGGAATATCGCTCCTTCTTTGCCTATGTGCGTAAAATTTCTTCTCGTTGAGAAACATTTATCTGTTTTTGTACTAGATTCTTGGATGCAGGAGTGGCGTTTACAGTCAGTAACTATTTTATAACACAGAGTCGAATCGTTTATATCCTTACATACGACGTGATTTTGTGTCAAGAAACTAGTAAAGCTTTTGCAGGCATCTAGTACAGATGGAAAGACGTGGAGATACATTACACACGTAGCTATGATACCGAAATGTAGGCAAGAAGTGTATCTATTACTATAAATCATAAAATCTGCCATATTGCACGTTGAAAATTAAATTTTAAGAAAAATACCATTCACAGTACGGTACAGCAATTGACAATCGGAGATAACGACTAATTATGAGATGGCGGATCCATGACAGAATTCCTTTCGAGTGGTGTCAATCGTGACTATACCTGTAGAAAGATTCCTTGTGGTACAAAATCTATATAACAGAATAGTGAAAAAAGGGTAGCCGGACGGTAGGACCGAGCGGTTCTAGGCGCTTCAGTCTGGAACCGCGCGACCGCTGCGGTCGCAGGTTCGAATCCTACCTCGGGCATGGCTGTGTGTGATGTCCTTAGGTTAGTTAGGTTTAAGTACTTCTAAGTTCTAGGGAACTGATGACCTCAGATGTTAAGTCCCATAGTGCTCAGAGCCATTTGAAACATTTGAAAAAAGGGTAAATAAATATAAGCTGTGCTCTTAGGTCCAACCCATATTACCACTTCGTAAATCGCGCCAAACTTGAGTGACTGATTGGGTGAAAATCATTGCTGTCTTTTCACTAGTAGCAATTTAAGCTGTGTTCTGAGGTCTTAACCTAGCCACCACCTCTGAAGTAGCGGTATTTTTAGAGATGCGACGAACATAATTTAAATTCCGTTACGCGGCTCCAAACTATCCAGCATCTCTTGGCATCAAAAATTCAAAACTTACGCTACATTTCGGCCTAAGTTACACGTCCATTGGCCAAAACTACCTTCGCATGAAATAAACAGGACACGTAGATACCAGAACGGAGATCAGAAAAGCTCGAATTGCACACAACACTACAGTAATAGATGGGGGAAAAATAAATCTTTTCGCACAACTTAAGAGCACAGAACAGTTGAAATTAGTCTTCTGGATTGTACAAGCAAGCTTTCTTCTTCTTTCCTCTCTAGCCTGGATGTACATTCAAGCAAATGAGAATGAAAGAGCGGTCACGACTGTCAACTCTGGTAAAACTCCAATATAAACCGAAAAAGAAGAAAAAGATAGAAAGATAATACTTAGTTTTGTGTTACGTTGCTGCTCGTTTTCGAATACTCGCACTTAGGGAGACAAAAGCACATCGTAAATATTCCATGCTTTAAATAAACAATAGCGTTGTGACTGTTAGAACTCTTTATTGGAGAACATGGTCGGTTTCGCAAATTAAATTTCCATCTCAGGAGCTTCACTGTATGCGGAAGGATAAAAGAAATTATCAGAAATTTAGCCATGCCAAGAAACGGACAAATACGCTGAAGAGCCAGAGAGATTGGTACACCTGCGTAATATCGTGCAGGGTCCCCGCGAACACGCAGAAGCGCCGCAACACCGTCCGGCATGGACTCGGCTAATTGAAGTAGTGCTGGAGGGAATTGACACCATGAATCCTGCATGGCTGTCCAAAAAGCCGTAAGAGTACGAGGGGTGGAGATCCCTTCTGAACAGCACGTCGCAAGGCATCCCAGATGTGCTCAATAATGGTCATGTATGGGGAGTTTGGTGGCCAACGGAAGTGTTTAAACTCAGAGGAGTGTTTCTGGAAACACTCTGTAGCAATTCTGGGCGTGTGGGGTGTCACATTGTCCTGCTGGAATTGCCCAAGTCCGTCGGAATGCACAATGAACATGAGGGGCTGCAGGTGATCGGACAGGATGCTTACGTACGTGTCACCTGCCAGAGTCTTATCTAGATGTGTCAGGGGTCCCATACCACACCAATAACACACGCCCCACTCCATTATAGGGTCTCCATTAGCTTGAACACTCCCTTGCTGACTTGCAGGGTCCATGGATTCATGAGTTTCTCTCCATACTCGTACACGTCCATCCGATCGTTTGCAAACAGTCCATTGTCGGTGTTGACGGGCCCACACGAAGCGTAAATCTAAGCCCATATCGATAATGTTTCGTTGAATGGTTCGCACGCTGACACTTGTTGATGGCCCAGCATTGAAATCTGCAGCAATTTGCGGAATAGTTACACTTCTGTCACGTCAACGGTTCTCTTCAGTCGTCGATGGTCCCGTTCTTGCAGGATATTTTACCGGCCGTAGTGATGTCGGAGATTTGATGTTTTACCGGATTCTGATATTCACGGTACACTCGTAAAATGGTCGTACGGGAAGATCCTACTTCATCGCTACCTCGGAGATGCTGTGCCCATGGCTAGTGCACCGACTATAACACCACCTTCAAACTCATTTAAATCTTTATAACCTGCCATTGTAGCAGCAGTAACCGATCTAGCAACTGCACCAGACACTTGTCTTACATAGGCGTTGCCGACACAGCGCCGTATTCTGCCTGTTTGCATATCACTGTATTTCTATACAATCAAGTTCATGCGGAAGCCAGTTTCCTCAGACCAATACTGTCATATTCTCGGGTATCTCAAGTAAGTCATTACGAGCGTTATTCCAAAATATGTCTTCGGTTCAAAAACAGAAGTAGAGAAACATTGTTTTCCGTTCTGATGTGCATATAAGTTGGTCTGCTCAACTATTTCAGCTATGAGTTTCTCTAGAAATAACTCCATAAAGAAATCGAGGGGACTTTCTCCAGTAATGCACACTTTTGCTTTTCCAGTAAATGGCGGCACAATAACTGAGTTGTGCAATTCACCGAAACAAATCACATTCCTTTTAAGACATTTTGTTGATATTCTTGGTTCAGAAGGATCTCTTCGAATTTTACTTTCAACCTCAACATGATTTGTTGCACTTGTTTCATTGTTGGGAATATTTTCTTTGCCAGTGTCACTAGTTTCTGAAGATATATTACAAGTATCAGTGATGAAGTCTATTGCAAATGATGGGTCGTTCTCAGACTCATCACTCCAACCCAAATCATCTTCTGAGCCAGTTCCAAACTTTGTAGAATTTCTGCATCACTTATAATCTGGCGAAAGTTCTTACTTCGTTCTTTATTTGAACGAATTCTACCGTCCTCGAGTATCTTGGCTGATGAATACGGCCTGTCTGTCATCCTAAAGGAATAATATAGATTTATTCACTTTTTAGGAAATGTCTATAAAATCGTGTGTGCATATCAAACTCATTTTCTGATGTTTGGCTACAGCCACTATCTACGTTAGTATATATCAAAACTTACTACGTTACCGAGTGTTTCATTCAGTGAAATACGGTACTATAAAACAGCAGAGGAGAAAAAAGTCAATATTCTGTGTGTACTGAAGACAGTAGTGTAAAGTCATCTCGCTGGATAAAGTCCTCAAATGAGAACACAAGTAATTTTTATGAAAATAAACATTTATACGATTCAAATGTCTGCAAAAGTGTCAAATAATCTGTAATAAGTATTAACAAACTTATTACAACACATACCTCTCCAGAGACAGCAGTACTTCTCTCACAGAACAATGTCAAACTTTCTCGGCACAGTTCCGTGGCGATACCAAGAATGGAGTGACCAATCTAAGATCCCCGGGCGCCAACCACCAACACTGCCATCTAGAAGACATTCTTGCAACTATTATTAGTCCTCATATGAGGTACCTGTGCTTTTACGGTCACCTCAGATGTCAAAGATGATAGAAATGAGCCGAAATTTAAGTGTCCTCATTTGAGGACGTGACGCATGAGAGGGTTAAACATGAAGCGCATCTAGAGTAAAGTGGGGGAAAGAAACTTCGCAAATTACAATTATATTTTAACTACAAAATTCTTAAGACTTTCGTGGTCACTTGTTGACAAACTGCCTGTTGGCTTCAGTCTCGGGTTCTTCGGCCGACGTTCATCTGATGATTTTACTGACGTTTCGCCAGCACGAGTGGCTGGCATTGTCAAAGCTTCACCCTCCATTGCCGGTGGTGAACGGGAGCCGAGCTCGCGGCCGCAGACTATATGTAGCCTCCTTGGCGCGCCAACGTCCCAGGGCTTCTCCGCAGTCATTTCCGGTGCGGTTCTCCTCCTGCTACCTGCGACGGTCGTTCGCTGCAGTACGGGAAGCCAGAATCCGTTTACCTTGTTTTCCTCTTTCTTGTTGAAGCTGTTCGCGTGTTTTTGTATTTCTACGGCTTCTTTGAACAAGCGGGTGTGATAGTGCTTCTCTCCAGCCAGAACTTCCGTGTCAGCGAATTTTATTACGTTTTCGGTCTCACTCGGTGCGTGCTCTGCCACGGCCGATTTCTCCACCTGCCCCTACCTGCAATGTCGCTTATGTTCTTTGATCCTGGTGTTAATTGATCGTCCAGTCATGCCGACATAAACTTTTCCGGATGTGCATGGTATACGGTATATTCCCGACATTGCAAGTGGGTCTCTTTTCTCCTTCGCCGATCTAAGACGCTCTTTGATCTTCCTTGTCGGTTTGAAAATCGTCTTTATGCCATGTTTGCACAATGTACGGCCGATTCTGTCCGTCACTCTGGGAATGTATGGCAGAAAGGCCGTACCCGACATTTCTTTTTCTAGTTCCTTACTTCGCCGAGTGTTTGGCTCTGTTACACTTCTAATATAATTTGTGGAGTACCCATTCCTCCTCAGGACAGTTTCCAGGTGTTGCATTTCTCGTTTGAGGTGTTGCGGCTCACATATTCGTCCTACTCTCGTTACGAGCGTACTAATCATGCCTCTTTTCTGGCTCGGGTGGTGGTTTGACAGTTTCTGCAGGTATCGGTCCGTGTGTGTCGGTTTTCCATACACGCTGTGTCCCAGGTTTTCGCCGTCCCTTGTGACCAGCACACCTAGAAATGGCAGTTTCTCGTCTTTTTCTACTTCCATGGTAAATGTTATGTTGGCATGGAGGCTGTTAAAGTGTCTTAGGAAGTCACCGAGCTGTTCTTCACCATGGCTCCACACCACGAAAGTATCATCGACGTACCTGTACCACACCTTAGGTTTGCAAGTCGCTGAGTCCAGTGCCTGTGCTTCGAATTGTTCCATGAAGAAGTTGGTCACCACTGGACTGAGAGGACTACCCATGGCGACGCCTTCCAGCTGTTCGTAGAAATCTCCATTCCACGTGAAATAGCTCGTGGTGAGACATGCATTGAAGAGCTTTCTGATGTCCTGCGGGAAAATGGAACCG
Source organism: Schistocerca piceifrons (assembly GCF_021461385.2). Lineage (NCBI taxonomy): Eukaryota > Metazoa > Arthropoda > Insecta > Orthoptera > Acrididae > Schistocerca > Schistocerca piceifrons. The sequence goes on from NC_060143.1 coordinate 576,823,420, forward strand.
ATGTGCTCCAGAGCGTCACTGAGTGGCACTTTCGTAAACAAAGAAACAACATCAAAGCTGACCAGGATGTCGTTTGGTTTCAAGTTTCAGTTTCTTTAGCTTCTCAATGAAATGCCCTGAGTCCTTTATGTGTGTGTCGGTCTTCCCCACGTGCGGCTGGTGCAGAGAGGCCAATTTGCCAGTTCATACGTCGGTGAGCCAGGAGCGCTAACAATCGGTCTTAGTGGAACGTTGTTCTTGTGGATCTCAGGTAATCCATATAGCCGAGGTGGTAGGGCTTCTGTGTTGCGCCGGTTTCTCTGTATGTCACAGAAGAGGCCTTGATTAACCGATTCGTATTCCGTGTGATACGCTGCGTCGGATCTGCGCTTGGTTTTCGGTACGTCGTCGGATCTCGTAGGTCTCGGATCTTTTGCTCATAATCTTCGGTCTTCATTACGACGGTCGCATTCCCCTTATCGGCAGGCAGTACTAATATACTCTTGTCGGCGTTGAGGTTCTTAATAGCTTGTACCTCTTCTTTCTTCAGGTTGCAAGCTGGTGGTTTTGTTCGGCGCAGTATATTTTAACTGACATTTCACCTGACTTTGCCTGTTATATAACTGAGTCCTAAAGTCATGTGTAAAATTTAAACTGTAATGAACACTTAGCAGAAAAAAAGTAATGCAAATGCGGTCTTACCCAACCGTGGGGTAAGAGCGCCAATCTAGTGGAGTAAATTTGCTCTCTATTCTTAAAATGAGAAAGACATACAAATCATTCAGTACCTATTCTTTATTCAATTCATAGCATACGTATACATGATGTACCTTGTTTCTCAGCGTATAATAAATATCGCCAACACAAGTTTTGATTTCGTGAACAATTTAATGAATAATTCTAGGCCCTGTGAACAAAAACCTACGAAAATATTCCAAGCAGAGGAAATGCTGTTTAAGAGAGATCCCAAATGAAGTGTGCAAAACCTTCATAGCAAGAGCAGGGCTCGTGCGACCATTCATCGCACTTTAGACGTTGCATCCAGTCTTCTGTTCGTGGATTATTGTACTTTTCAGTACAGCCTGGACAGAGGAAAGCTTTTGGGTTCGCCGACGATGTATTTAAGTTTTGCTTTGCTTTCTTTTTGTTTGCTTGATCAGAATCAGTTTCCTCTTTGGTTTCTGACTTTCTTGTTCTCTTGATTGGGATTCCAGTTACTTCTTGAATGGCATTCCAGCCCAGATACTATTTCTGCCCTTCTTCCCTTCCTTCTGTGTTTTTTTGGCAAAGGAATTATTTCTTTTGAGGAAACATAGGTACTTGGTCTGGCTGTGGTTCAGTTGTACGTGCCTGTAAACCTCGGCTCTGGAGAGATCCATCGTCAACTGTAGATGCATCATTAAAATTGTCGCTCAGGTCTCTATCAGTCGAAGACAGGAAATCTTCCACGGCGAATATCTGACAATCGATTGTGGAGCTGCAATCAGCTTTCTTGCTTGGAATTCGTAAGTTTTATCATATGTCATGAGGAAGCACAATAGAATGCGTTGCTGCAAAATTGGCTGAATAGCTACAAGTATAAAATTTCTGTACTTACCTGTTGTTGCGCTGCCTTGTTCAAGTTGCATTATGTTTCTCGCATCAGAGTTCCACGTAGTCTTTTGATATTAATTTCCTCTATTGTCTCTTAAATAAACGACAAGGTCGTTTTTGCTGTTAAATATCTTATTTAACTCTTGTATATGCAGAGGCGGACAAAAGTATTCAGACACTGAGAGTAATCAGAAAAGTAAACCTTAAAGTTTTTTTAACTCAAAGGATATATTTTATTCTTTACAAATGACTAATACTTATGTCAATCTGAACATATGCAGAACAACAAACCACAAAACACGACTTACGTAAAATAAAAAGAAAGAAAATCGAAATATACACTGGGAAAAAGTATTAAGACACTCAGCAGTCAGTATTTGGTAATGCGTCCCTTTCTCTGTATTGCTTTTTATGGACGGGACAGAAAATGGGCCGCGCTTTTTCAAAGGAACCATATGCCCGGAACGATTTAAGGAAATCACGGAAGAACATAAATCCGGATGGTCGGTTGTAGATTTGAACCGTCACCCTCTCGGATGCGAGTCCATACGCCAACGAACAAGTACATGGAGTAAACAACCTTTTTTGTTACATCCGAACCGTTATTCACCCATTCTTCTTCTATCAATGCATGAAAATGTGTCAAACTGCGCACATGTCGTTTGTGCAGTCTCGTTTTCAGTTCCTTCCAGATGTTTTCGATGAGAATGAGGTCCGTAGGCTGCGGTGGGATAATAAGGCGACGAGACCTGTTGTATAGGGTCCACAGTTTGACAATTTCCGCCGTATGTTTAGGATCATTGTCTTGCTAGAAGTTCCAAAGCCAACTTCGCAGCACATTTCGTCAGATTTTGTTTGAGTATATCGAGATGGACAAATTTGTCCATGGTGCTTTCAAAAGGACAGGTTCGCCATCACTTCTGAAAGACATGCATCCCCACATCATCACACTGCCGCCTCCATGTTTGATGGTTGCTTGCATGTTTTGGGCTCCCTTTCTGTGTTTGCTTGACGCCACACTAAACTGCGGCCATCCACGTGGCTCAAAGTAAATTTGCATTCATCACTCCACAGAATCTTGTCCCAAAAGGTCACATCCTTGCCGACAAATTCTTCTGCAAAAACCATCCGCCTTTTTGCGTTACACTCACTGACGAACGGTTGGCGCCATGGCACTCTGGCACTGTACCCCAGCCAGCACTGAACAGGCATCTGCGCACCGTTCCAACACTGACTCCGGTACCAACGCCTTCTGCCAGTTCTGCCGCTATAGCAGGGGCCGTTATCCGCGGCTGGGTTTTCACCTCTCGAACTATCTTCCTCTTGTCTCTGTTCATGAGTTTCTGAGGACGCCCCTGTCGTGGACGATTAACGTGAGTTTTTTGTTCTTACCATTTCTGGACGATACTAAATATAGATTTTCGGCTTCGGTTGATGACCTTGCCTGTTTCTGCAGATGATTTTCCCTCACTATGCAACCGCACAATTAGCCTTCGCTCTTCGACATTCGTTTCTCTACCTTTACGGGGCATGTCGCTACGATGGTCTTTTGTGACGAGACTTGTGCTTTCCTGTAGTACGAGACATCTGTCTTGCGTTCACTGACTGCTTGCTGCCGCCGAGTTGTGCCTTCAGACTGCGGTTACCTTGTCAAGCTGGGCGGTGTGTAATTACTTTTGTCCCGCGTGAAACACACACCTGTGATGGCAACACAGAACTAATCGTTCCGGGTAGAGGGTACGGGACATTCGCATAGTCGACGTCTTTCGAAATATTCCATATATTGTGGCACATGCGCAGATATACATTCCGTGTATTCGTCAGTCACAACGACCGTGAGATACGCATGTGACCAGTGTCTGAATACTTTTATCCGCCTCTGTACATTGCACCACTTCCAGTAGCTTTACACAATAGTTAAATTATCAGACCAAGTTCTACATACGTCTGACCTCCAGAATGTACACAGTTAAGTAATGTTTACCTCAGAAAAGTTTGAGGTCTTTGAAAAACTGCAAGTAAACATTCTTGCTAAAAATAGAACAGTTTGTAAAGATTGTCTTAAAAAAACTAAATGCTGTCATTTCGGTATTTATATATGAAAAAAAATGTTTAAGATTTTACTTGTCAACAGTACGTGTAATTTGACTAGAGAGTGAATCTTGATAATTGGTCTGACAACACCGTACAGTAAGACCGGTATAATCCGTCTGACTCAATTGGCCTTCATGCGTCTGAAGTCGAGCGGGAAAGTGATGTAAATAATAAGTCGACAGCTGATCGCTCTGGAATTGTTCGAGTGATAGATTCTCCATCCACCAATGAAGTGAGTGCGTTTTCAGCAGAAGAAGTTGACGAATGGATCGACATGACAGAAATTAGGCTACCGAAGAACATCTGACTGACGACACGATATTACAAAGTGTATGCAATTCACAGGAGGCAACGGAAACGGAGAGTGACGAAGAAGAAAGGCCTATAACTCACATCTCTTGGGATGAAGCTTCAGAAACTTTAAACACATATTTGTCAGATCCGCTGAGAGTAGGCAACAACATAGTGCTGCTGAAGTTATGAATCGGTACGCATGCGCTACCTAATATGTTCCAAAACGCCGTGCTTATAAACGAGATTTTTCCGGGGATCACATCTCGTGTTCTGTTGGCGATACAAAAATAGGGTCAAGTGCTTGGATAGCCTTTGGACGAGGGACAATTTGTAAATCCAACAGAAGGATCGTCTTTGTGTCACTACTACACAGTACAGGGTCTATGTATGAGTATTACACACTTCTTCCTGCTTAGGCAACTGGAGAAAATCGTTTGGTTCTTTTTACATTTGTTGTGGTCTACATTGGGCACTTAGAGGATTATTTAGGCACCATTAGTTCATGGGCGGTTCCTCAGAAAACCCCAAAAAATAGTTTTTACCATATTTTCGTACCAAAACCGAGACGGCTGTGCAAACCAAATGGTTGAAATCTTTACGATATATTCCGCAGATCCCGATCTCGAAAAAAAAAAAAATGAAATTTTATTGAAATCTTCATGCATTTCCGAGATGGAGAAGTTCAAATTTAGCTTGCATGCACACGTAAAATCCGGTGTGAGGTGAAATCTACATAATAAATAACTGCATTAAATTACTCAAATTTTAACGTTATAATCTGTAGGCATTTATCTAGAAGTAGGATGTTTCCGTTTTCAAAAATATTTATCCGTTATCGAGAAATTTGTGAGTACCAACACCGAGCAGATTCAAACACGCGCATGCGCAGCAAATGGCTGTAATTTTTGCAATATATTCCTAAGATCCCCATCTCGAACAGCCTTGAAAATTTTCTGAATATCTTTACCCGTTTCCCAGACACAGAGGTTTCAAAGTTGCCCTACTTCTAAACGTAAAATACGCTCGTAATTTCCGGCGTGAGGCGACTACGTAATGTATAAAGTGACGTAGCACGGAGAGGGATGCTGGAAAGCGTCTGCTTTATCATCAGAAGGGTTCTGGGAACCCCATGTTGTAGTGCTGAAGCACATACAGAATTTTTGTGCACGTAAAATCCGATCCAAGGTGTAAAATTAGTTTTGCAGTTTTGCGTTATTTCACTTAAACATAAATAAGCTATCAAAATTTTACTGACTCATAAAGTTCTTTTCATATGAGTGACGTGCCCTGCTGCGGCTGGGAAAAGAAGGGAACCAGCGGGAAAGAAAAGGCGAATATGTTCCTCTTTCAAGAGACGCTAACTGAAAAGTGGGATATCAGCTATCTCATCCTACTTTCTCAGCGTCTTTAAAAACGTTCTCAGAAATTTTGGCATAGGAATATACTCATGCGTTTTTATGCTAAGGAGACTGTGGTGTCACCGCCAGACACCACACTTGCTAGGTGGTAGCCTTTAAATCGGCCGCGGTCCGTTAGTATACGTCGGACCCGCGTGTCGCCACTATCAGTGATTGCAGACCGAGCGCCGCCACACGGCAGGTCTAGAGACACTTCCTAGCACTCGTCCCAGTTGTACAGCCGACTTAGCTAGCGATGGTTCACTGACAAATTACGCTCATTTGCCGAGACGATAGTTAGCGTAGCCTTCAGCTACGTCATTTGCTACGACCTAGCAAGGCGCCATTATCAATTGCTATTTATCTTGTGATGCATGTACCGTCAGACTGATGTTCACCAATTATGGATTAAAGTTAAGTATTCCAGTAGGTACTTACGTTCTTTGTTACTATAAATTCCCTTAACTGTTCCAGACCTCACGCCAGCCTGCGTGAGCTTAAACGCGTGCCTTTCGGCTTCCTCTCATAGTGACTTGGCTGTCTTGCCAAGTCACAACAGAGACAGTGGCAAAGGGATAGACAGGAAAAAGTTATAAATACCGCAAACAATAGCCAGTGGCCGTGGTATAGAAAGGGCGAGGGAGAGGAGGGCAGTGCATGTGAAGGAGAGGGACGTAGTAACAATGAAATATAGTTGACAACGACGGAACAGTGCTAGGAGAAGAGTGAAGGAGACAGTGTCATTGGGACAGGAATAAAGAGAAGAAGAAAGCGGAAATGGGTGAGAGCCAGTGATAATAAGAGACAGTGTATGACAATAATACAGGGAAAAGAGAGAGAGATAGTGGTAGTAAGAAGAGACAGCATCAGTATTCAGGAAGGAATGCGATACAAGTAGTAAGAGAGAGCAAGAGACTCTAGTAGTAGGGCAGAACGAAGAAGGGTATGGCTGTGACACAGGAGACACTGCTCGTTAGATGGACACAAAGAGATCAGCACGATGAGTTGAGTTGAATGAGAGAATGAGAAATGGCAAGTGGGGGTGGATCGCTATGAGACTTACAACGATGGGCTAACGGGGGGTAGGGAAGCTTGTGAGAGGGAGGGGCTAGTTGCGTGTTAAACAGAGCGCGGATATGTTTACGTGCCAAAATTTCAGGGAAAAATTTTAAGGGTGCGAAGGAAGCTAGAATGAGGCAGCTGGCACCCACGTTTCAGAGTCTTATAAAGAGAATCATTCTTGCCTTTGTTGTGCTCCGATAGGAGAACTTTTCCACTGGTCTCCACATAAAATATAATAATTTTTGTCAAAAAAGAGTTCAATCCAAGAAACAAGTTGGAAGTTCTGCAGTGTTCCAGAGAGCTCAGAGGAAGATTTCAGCAAAAACTATGAGTGGTAGATACGAGTCCAACGTATTCCACGCCCCCGATGAAGTCAGATATCTGTGCTGCAGTTCCAGTGATTGCAATTAAACTGCACCAAGTTCTTGGTTATAATTTTTATGAATTAACTTTTTCTTGATTTTCGAAATCAGTTGTACTTATTTTATTTTGTAGCGGTGTACAAAATGTCGTGTCCTGACACAGGTGGGAGAGGGAGAAAAGGGGTTGCTGGTCAGTCTGCCCTCCCGAGCGGTACAGAGCAGAAGACAGAAGAACAATTCACAGTGAAGACATTTGATTGTTTTCCTCTATATGAGCCAACACTGGTACATGCATTTAATAGAAATGCACGTGGCGACACACGGTAGGGAACTCGTTGTGGAGACTCTTGGACAAACAGGGTTTTGAAATAGTTGTTTATTCCAGGCAGGACTAATTAATACACTGGAGGCTAGTTCTAGGGTTAGGAAAAGCAGGAATAACACTGTTACAACAGAAGCCAGTGCATAAGTCCCAGGAGTGGATGCTAACCACAGTAGTAAACACTAGCAGCATCTTAAGGCAACAAATTACTTGCAAAACAAAACATACTGAATGTGACACTGTTCACTGAGGCACTCCGAGAGAGAGAGCAGACTTACGCGGAGCTGGACCGAAGTTGGAGTCGACGGACTCGGATTCGGCGCCCAGATCGTCTGACTGAGAACTCTGCCAAAATGCGAAATCTAGGGGTTTTCAAGAGTCGCGTGGGGGCACTGTTTTTCTCACTTAAAGCCACCCAGCCAATCCCATACGTCTCCTGCAGGTGCCTGCCAATCACGGTTTAGTTAGGTCCCCTCTACTGCTCCTAAGGCGGGGATGTTAATGCAGTTGCACTAACTAAGTTCGTATTTGGTATCAACATTGTTCAGCTGAAAGTTAAACCTAACTGCTCTGCCAAATAAGGCTTGCAACATTATTGTTCTACGTCATTTAGCCCCGCCCCTCGGTCTCCCCGGAGTAGGGACTGCTAGGTGAACATTTTTTTGGCGTTTTCGCTCTCTTTCTAACCCTTGTGAGCCTACTGACGTTGCTGTTCTCAGGGCTGGTATCAAGCTGGCTTTATGCGCTACTACGTGCCTGTTGGTTACAAAGTTCTACGATGGCAACCTACCACAGCGTCTAGACGACATATAAAGCTACATGTTAATTCCTTGAAGAGTAACTCACGCCCTAGGACCGTGGCTGGGGGCGTCTGCACTTTCGCAAGGCTCTCCCCTTACGGTTTACTTCATGTAACAATATCTCTCCTAGTTTCGTCTGCCCTCAGCATGGTCTCTGCTTCCGCGTCTTGGAACGCCTGTCCTCTCTCACAGCTTCAAGATAACATTACAGTAGCAAGGAATAATCAATATATTACAAAAATATTATTTATGTATATTGTACTTCTCTCAAACTTTTGTGACTTAAACTCATTTAATAGAAGAGTACAGTTTTCGACTTTAATTTTCGTTTTGTTTTTACAGAAAAGTAATATGTATTATTTTTTTTTTTACATTTTAGTCTCTCCTGTTGTGTTCAATAAATAGCAGTTAGTTGTCTTTGTATGGTAAAACAATAGGTTTTGTTTATATCTCCTTTTTAAACAAAGTTTTTAAAAATGACCTTTATAATGCAGGCAGCATAGTTGACAATCCGGAATTCACAGGTCCCCGAGCACGCCGGATTATCCAAGGTCCTACTGTAATTTAAAGCTATCTCCCTTAAAGCTGTGACCATTATAGTGCCGTTCAGTTCATTAAACAGAAGAAAAATATAAATGGACTTTGGTATTGATATCAAGAGGAATCAGTTCTTTTTTGTGTATTTTATTTTTTGAGTTCTGTAGCGAGATATAAATTTCAGGTAAGATAAATACCTTTTGTTATGCGAAATTTCGTAAATTATGTGTTTTGTGAATATAATGTTGCTTCCATGTTTTGGTAACTTCGAAAGCTATTTACGAGTTGTGGTTGGTAACTTACTAGTCTAAGAATAACTGCGCCTTTAATTGCTTTGTTATTTATTATTATTATTATTTTATTGCACAATTTCAATCATGGTATTTTGGCTTGTTATCAGATGTGGCTAACTGGAAGAGATTAATTCGTGTGTTACGTCAGTAAGTATGTCAGCATCTCGAAAACACAGAGAAAGTTTTTAGTCCAGTATTATGAGTGTTTACCCGTAATTCGCAGCTTAAAAACATCGCTCCAGTTTATTGATACCTAGTTTGTCGAGTTTTCGTGTTCGACCACCGATCTGATTATAAAGTGAAAGAATCGATTCGTTGCAAAAAAAAAAAAAAAAAAAAAAAAAAAAAAAAAAAAAAAATAAATAAATAAATAAATAAATAAAATAATAATAAAAAAATGTTGCAGTTGTATAAATGCGACCGCTACGGTCGCAGGTTCGAATCCTGCTTCTGGCATGGATGTGTGTGATGTCCTTAGGTTAGTTAGGTTTAAGTAGTTGTAAGTTCTAGGGGACTGATGACCTCAGATGTTAAGTCCCATAGTGCTCAGAGCGATTTGAACCTTTGATAAAGAGTTGCAAACAACTAAGCAATAAATTCTTGCATAGTTGCACATCCAGGTGGTTAATGAGCCGCTGGTCGCACTCTTTGTGAACAGAGTCCTTCAGCGGCTTGAAGACGCAGTTGTCCTGCGTCTGCGGTGTGAAGGAACGGTAAATACTTGAAAGTTGCGCTCCCTGCAGTAAAGGACGGCATTCAGACTCAAATGCGACGAGTGGTTATCCAAAATGAACAAAACTGTGTATGTTTCTCAAAATGACGTAACCACGTGGGACAGAGATCTAAGTTGACGTATCCAGTGTCTGAATACATCATTAATGACGCAGAAGGGCACTCTTCTTCAAAATCTCCGTCATTCTTTTCCGAGGAAATATTATTCCTGAAGGGACGTAACTTCCCTCAGCTGCCATAGAGCATACAACCGTTACCAACTGACCTCTTTCGCCGGATGCAATTCTGCCTATGTGCTTCGTGCTACATGTTGCCGTTAGTTTCGGAAGTTTGTTAGGAACAATCGTGGTTCCCGATTCATCCATGCTAAATATCTGATGATGATCAAATTCTTATCTCTCCATCATTAGTGTCGAAAGATTATCAGAGAAGACGTGCTTTTACCGAGCGATGTGGCGCAGTTGTTAGACACTGGACTCGCATTCGGGAGGACGACGGTTCAATCCCGCGTCCGGCCATCCTGATTTAGGTTTTCCGTGATTTCCCTAAATCGCTCCAGGCAAATGCCGGGATGGTTCCTTTCAAAGGGCACGGCCGAATTCCTTCCCCGTCCTTCCCCAATCCGATGAGACCGATGACCTCGCTGTCTGGTCTCCTTCCCCAAAACAACCCAACCCAACCCAACCCAAGACGTGCGTTTGGTGTTTGCCTAACCCTATCACACGTCCGAGACTAGTTTTCTATGTGATCCAAAGGCTAAGGTTTCGTCTCTGTATGAAATGATAAGCCCAGGCCCACCCGCCCATCTTGGTGTTTTTATCAAATTTAATTTTTATATTATCCCTCTCAGAAAAATCACGGACTAATCTTCTGAATTCAGTGTCATACTACAATACACTGCAAAGATATGCAGTGTGCCGCCAGTTCCAACTCATCCTCATCATTAAAACTTTCTCCGAGCCTTCCCATTTTGTTTACTCCAAAACCCTGAAATAATGCTGTGGTAGGAGACTTAATATTGAGCTTATTAGATAAAAGTACACTTGGAATGGCCTCGTACCTCTTTAATATGACTTATGAGAGCAGTTTCACTCTTTCCAAGCTCACTTGCTCCTTTACGTTTAGACTTCCCATATTTCAGGCTGTCTGTTGCAGCTTCCAGCATTTGTGGAGTGGGTGCCTTCCGTTCAGTTTTTCTTTCGTAATCGCTAAAATAGAAAAAAAATGTCTCTTTGAAGACTACTGTCGGTGAATAACATCCAGCTGTAACGTTGATAAATATTTCCTGTTTCATATCAACGAAAAACCTGATAATTAAAACGCACTGTGCAGTTTTATCACAAATACAACGTATAAACTTACACCATACTAGATGTCTGCAGCTTTCGTTTGGCACACGAAACATGTTGTGGCACTGTCGATATGTTGATTGGCAATACATCGTAGTACATTTTGGTATCAAGTTAAACTTCGTGAGCTCATCATTACCTGAGTTACAGCGCAAAATTTGATGTGAAAATCGCGGATTACTATTATTAGCGTATTACGTAGGCTTCAGCGCCAGGAAAACGACCAAACTACTCCCAACAGTCAGCCACAGAGGCTGTTCTCTGCCCACAGAGTGACCGTGCTGGATTATTAAAACTCAGACATCGTATAGGTGTTGCACGTCATAATCCGCTGACTTGCTGTACTCTGCTGTAACAGATATGTTGGCAATGATATAAACAAATCAACGGCGACAGAAATTTACGTTCACAATAGATAGTTTTATTTCTGCGCCTGGCTACACACATAATGCTTGAAATGAAGCAGTAGACAAATGCTGTGGAATAGTTAAAGGGCAAAAATAGTGTTTTCGTAGTAGTTACTTTTCTTCTTTTACACATACACTATGTGATCAAAAGTATCCGGACACCTGGCTAAAAATGACTTGCAAGTTCGTGGCACCCTGCATCGGTAATGCTGGTATTCAATATGGTGTTGGCCCACCCTTAGCCTTGATGACGGCTTCCACTCTCGTAGGCATACGTTCAGTTAGGTGGTGGAAGGTTTCTTGGGGAATGGCAGCCCATTCTTCACGCACTGCTGCACTGAGGAGAGGTATCGAAGTCGGTCGGTGAGGCCTGGCACGAAATCGGCGTTCCAAAACGTCCCAAAGGTGTTCTATAGGATTCAGGTCAGGACTCTGAGCAGGCCAGTCCGTTACAGGGATGTTATTGTCGTGTAACCAGTCCGCCACAGGTCGTGCATTATGAACAGGTGCTCGATCGTGTAGAAGGATGCAATCGCCGTCCCCGAATTACTCTTCAACAGTTGGAAGAAAGAATGCTTAAAACACCAATGTAGGCCTGTGCTGTGATAGTGCCACGTAAAACAACAAGGGGTGCAAGCCCCCTCCATGAAAAACACGACCACGCCATAACACCACCGCCTCCGAATTTCACTGTTGGCATTATACACGCTGGCAGATGATGTTCATCGGGCATTCGCCATACCCACACCCTGCCATCGGATCGCCACATTGTGTGCTGTGATTCGTCACTCCACAGAACCTTTTTCCACTGTTCAATAGTCCAATGTTTAAGCTCCTTCCACCATGCGAGGCGTCGTTTGGCATTTACTGGCGTGATGTGTGGCTTATGAGCAGCCTCTCGACCATGAAATCCAAGTTTTCACACCTCCCCCCTATCTGTCATAGTACTTGCAGTGGATGCTGATGCAGTTTGGAATTCCTGTGTGATAGTGTGGATGGATGTCTGCCTATTACACATTACAACCCTCCTCAACAGTCGGCGGTCTCTGTCAGTCAACATACAAGGTCGGCCTATACGCTTTTGTGCTGTACTTGTTCCTCCACGTTTCCACTTCGCTATCACCTTGCAGTAGGTGGCAGCACAAAGCACCTAATAATAAAATCGTATGTTTATAGGGGTGCCCGGATACTTCTGATCACATAGTGTACACTTAGACAAAGTAATCTAGATGTATCAGAATTATCAGTGAGAGTAGATTAATGCGCTCACATTTTCTTGTTAAAATATTTTACACAAATAGCCTGTTGTGCATGTCATCCGCTCTGCACGCCTAAAACTTGTTTTTCGATGTGGAATTTGCAGAATTAGATATGTGATTAGTTGACTTGGTTTCACATACAACGTCAATAGCTCCACGAAACATTCATATCGATAGGAGTGCTAAATATTGACTGACCAGTCCCCTCCCATCACACACTGTGGAGGTTTTTTATAGCTATACTTTACATAAATAGAAGTAAATTTGTCCACATTATTCTCCTACCTTTGCACTTTCTTTCAACCAAAAGTCTCCTTCGACATCATTAGTAGGAGCCACTAACCTAACGCCCCTCCCCTCCCCCAGAAAAATGGTGGTATGTTCAAATTCCAACAGGATAATGCATCATATCACAGTTATCTCTACCAACCTAAGAAAATCGCGGGAAGATAGGTCACTTGGACTACCTCCACTAACCTAAATCATCCAACCGCCACCTCATTCTACGAACTGGCGCCAAGTTTGATCTTTTGGTGGGAAGATTGGTCTGTTGGGCTATCTCTACTAACCTAAGAAAATGGCAGGAAAGAAAGGGCAGTTGGACTACCTCCACTAACCTGAGTCATCCAACTGCCACCTCATCCTAGGAACTGGCGCCAAGTTTGAATTTTGGAGGGAAGATGGGTCAATTGGGCTATATCTACTACCCTAAGAAAATGGCGGGAAAGAAAGGGCACTTCGGCTACCTCCACTATCCTAAGTCATCCAACCACTACCTCTTCCTCCTAGGGATTGGTGGAAAGGGTACTCAGCCTGTGCTGGACATAAGTCTTTATTTAAACAATTAGACACAGTACTGCCATCAAGTGTGTTCACCACGAGATCCGGACTCCAACTGTCCTAGTACACAGTACCACCACCAGAGGGCGCTGTCTTCCCTCCCATTACCTAATCCAAGATGGCTGCTATGACGTCAGCTGACCACGCGAGTACCGTTATCCAAGATAACGGCAAACAGTGTGTTCACCACGAGGTCCAAGTAGTCTAGTACACAGTAGTGCTACCAGAGGATGTTGTCACTTCTCCCATTACATAATCCAAGATGGCGGGGTGAAAACGGCGGGAAACACATTATATAATCAAAGACTGCGCTCTGGAGGGGAAAATGGCGCGAAAATGACTCAGCTTGCACTGGGCTGCTGGAGAGAGGAAGGAGTTTACTTTATTTATTTTCGAATAATTTATCTAGGGACAGATTTCACCTAGTTCATTTATTAAACTGATACAAAGCACTTGCCCTGACATGCTTGTGGTTACACCACACAGCCTACAGACATGCAAACTACTCTTAAATTACTGAAATAACATATGTTAAACGCCCTGCAGACACGCAATAAACTCGTAAATTACCAAAATAATGCATTGCACAGCCTAGAAACCTGCAATCCACTCGTAAATAAAGCACTACATTTATGTGCAGAGAGCGAAATAAATCATAAATTGTCAAAATAATAATCCTTCTAAAAGACTCTGAAAACACGCTTGCTAATCGTCAACTTTCGAAATCATACACTGCACACCTGTTCACAAAATAATGCAACCAACACCAAAACAACTCGTAAATTGTCAAAACATAATGCATATGTAACGCTCACAACGCTTAAACACCTGAAAATAATTTATCCCATAAACATTATTGCACGTAAAAATGCTTTTGAACTATCCTCAACATATCAGACGCTCGAAGGGCACATGTGCTTCAGTGCCTCAGTGGGCTACCACTGGATGCAAGCCAGTATGAACCCTCACTCTCATGCTGATGCCGATGTCATGTGAAATTCACATCTACAGTTAGACTTCTTCGAGTGCTATACTGACATCACGTCTATCTAAATAAATGCCATGTCATCCTCTGGGCTGCGCGCATGTGTATTTACTGTTGCTGATGCGATACCTATGGATACTAATCTCACATCTCTATGTAAATGAGCGACATGTGTTCACCACTGCTGGTGTGACCCCTCACTCTACCTGTGGTCCAGTGCAGAGAGATAGATGATGTAATGCTTCCCAGAATAGCACAATGGGCATTGTTCCTCACATTCCTAACATGGCATGCGAGAGCTTTATAGCCCGCATGCGCATACTTATGTAACAGATCTAACATCGACTGTTTTGTCCCTAGCAATCCTAATGCGACGCCACATCTTCCCTTCCTTCTATCAACATACACACAAACATTCTCACTGCTAAAAGCCGTCATCATGTCTGTCCAAGTTTGCGAAAACACCGTTCTTGTTGTTTGGAGAGAGAGCACAGTCTAAGCACAGATGGATAGGGAAATCAGAACAATTACGCAAACAGAATTCCAAGCACTATCCTACAGAAGAGGAAAAATGAAGCGAATTTGCGCAGTTCCACAACTACCGGTCTGGAGATGTCCTAATGCCGCAGTGGCGGATAAGTGACAGCATGCCACAGTTCGATGGTCTGCTTCAACTTGTCTTTCAACACTTGCTTTCTAAGAACTTTCTCCAGATACCTAGCCTCCATCTTGATCGAATCAGTTTGCATATGGTCCAATATGCCAGCACAAAGGACGTCTTGTGAATGAATCAAGCATTATGATTGCCGCTTACTGAATTTACCCGCCGAATTACTGATTCTGCCGGTGTGGAAGCATGGTCCACCTTTTTTTTCTTCATGCAGAGAAGACTTTCAATGGCAAAAAACTATTTCACACAGATCGCGATATTGCACCGACAATTAAACCTTGCAAACTGCCCAATATATCGTCCAATACAGGAAGACTCTTACTCAGTTACACTGTGATCCCCCACAGGACAGGAGCTTGTATATTAGAGAGTGAAACCAATCCTCAACCCATCAATATATCACCGCTTACGGCATCGATGTAGTAAACATACAATTCTTATCCTCCGCCATACAAAATCACCCCTTTTACATCATTCGTACATATACCACGAAGACAGACAGCACCGTATATACTCCTCACAACACTAGATATTTTCCCACGGCCGACAAGTGCCCTCAGCGGACCGAAGTCGATCTCAGAGCTGTTCTATAAATTCGAGCTCGTTTCCCCTCAGCACAAACACGTTTTTGTTTCTGGTCCGGACCTGCTTGCTTGCCTGCATTTCTACACCCATCTCCAGACTCAAGGATTACAAGATCACACCTATTTTTGCATAGTTTGCCAGAATATTGTACCACTTTCCCTGTACTTCTCAATATAAGCACATTGCAATATAGCCTGCATAGCAGTATAGCTCACGTGACATAATTCCAAAGATATAGACTGTAAATTATTTCTCTACAAACCCGGAACTTGAGCAAGGTGGAGCATGATGTAGACCACTGAGTAACTAGAAACTTATACAGTCAGTGAAGACCTTTATGTGAGAACTCGAAACATGCTATCACTGTTATTCTTTAGCATCCAACAGGGAAAATTTAACAACCATAGAAGTTCCACTATCTTCATCCGATATAGAACTCAGCTAGACACCGTTGCTCGTGCTATGATGCATAGCTGCAGTGGGGGTCCAGTGCTAAGAGAGAGATTTCGCAATGCTTCCCAGAATAGCACAGCGTGCATCCCTCCTAGCTTTCCTAACGGGACACCCCATTCCTCACTGAATTTACACCTCAAACTGCTGCTGCCTGTGTGGGACGATCCTAATAAATATACAGGTATTGAGACCACTTTAAAGTTTGATCACAGATACTGTAGGAGAATTAGCGTATCCCATGGACTATACTGTAAATCGCAAGAGACGCTTCATGTGGCCTTGTTTTGTTGTTTGAAACACTGTTTTTTTTCTACCCTAACACGCTTTTGTACATTGCCAAACATTTCGTTTTTCTGCCACAACTTCAAGGTCTGTGTCAGGTTGTATACTGACATTAATACGTTCTGATCCACGGCCTCTCACAGTGAGCTAGACCTCGCATGGTGTAAATCATATTGTTACCATAACACGGCATACACATTGTATGATTTTAAATAAAAGACAGTTACAACATACAAAAATTGGACGAGTTTTGCGGCGTTGTCAAGGGTTTCCAAACTACATCCTAAGGTGATTCACAAGCTCTACATTTAAACTCATCTGTCAGTCTGATGGAATACCTGATGACTCTGCATTCCATTCCATGTCGACTGATCCTTCACATTGCAGTCATGTACGCAATCACTGTTTCTGGTGCTATCCACCCCAGAAAGTGTTCTCCCTCAACAAAATTCTTTCTCCAACTCAAACATGCGTTGTCAGTCATCAATCATTATTTCCTAACCAACAACGTGCCAGTGGATATATGGGATGGAAAAGACAATGCCGATGTATTGAAATAATAACAAGCATCACAGTTGATACAGTAAACAATTTAAACACTTTTACAGTAATTTCAACACCGATCAATGATGTGACAGCATGTTTCCCAATTTCAGCATCATAGCTAAACCACCCCCTTTACATCACTTTACGAGTATCATTGTGAATGTGGATAGATAACTGTGCAGTACGTCCATTCATTGTTAATTCTCAAACACATAAATCATCAAAGTATATCAGACAGCGCTCTACATATTTCTTACACCTCAAGCATAGTGTTTAATTTACAATCTATTTCTATGCTGATGCGAGTCACATTGCACTCTTAGGGTAAAATTAGAGACTGAAAGACCCCCTCACACTGCCACTGACCAAGCTGAAAAGGTGTGCCCTGACCAGAACTCAAACCCGGGATCTTCTGCTTACATGGCAGATGCTCTATCCATCTGAGTCACCGAGGACACAGATGAATAGCGCGACTGCAGGGACTTATCCCTTGCACGCCTCCCATGAGACCCACATTCCCAACTGTCCACAATCTACACTGTGTTGGGGCACACATTTTCAGCTGTCCCCAACGAGGTATATCAACAAGACCTGTTGGCAGCTGAGGGTTTCAATTAATTATCATTTATTCTAGAGAAGCTGCACGGTCATCAATGGTATCTGTTCTTTCGAGAACAGTTACTATCTTCAAATTTGATGTCGGCACTCTTTGCACAAGCTTGCAAAATGTTACAAATAAAAAAAAAAATGGCAAACTACGCACATTTCACCCTAAAACCAAAAGGCACCTAGAGTGAGTGCACAAAACTACTGTACGAAATCTATCATTTTATGTAGGGATGACCCAGTTAGATTGGGGCAGATATGTAGGATTTGTCGCCTCAGTGTACAGTAGTAGTGTCCATGAGGCAACGGGATACTCCCCATATGAAGCAGTCTATGGGAGACCCATGAATGCATCATTTGAGATTCACAAGTTGCTCCCTGGCATCAACACAGGCAAAGTGTAAAGGCTTGCCCGCCATCTAAAAGCCATTTGGAACCCAGCCACACAAAGACAGCTAGAACGCCGCAACAAAGGCACTACATTCCCTCAATATGAACCCAATGATTTGGTGCTACTGCGAAATCCCGTGGTAAAAAAAAGGGACGAACTAAGAAACTCACTCCTCGGCACGAGGACCCCTCCTCTCTGTTGTGCATCACCTACCCGGTCGTACTACTGTGCCCTGAGGTCCAGGAACTAAATGAGAAAGATGCAGTGATAAGAATGTCACAACAGGATAAGAAAGATCGGAATCGTTTACTTATTTGTTTGTATCTATCTGTTTGTATTAGCAGAAAGAACTGAGTACAACAGAGGTGCATGCTGTTCCACTAAAACAAAACAAAAAAATGGCAATGTTTGCTTGTGCTCTTTTATGTTTGTAGTTGCGTCATGTTTAATACAAGTCATAGTGTTAAGCATCAGCAACTAGAGCAGAGTAAAATGATAAAGTTCAACTCATGAGAACTAATTAATAAGTGAGCTAATTAGTTAACGCTTTTTCAGTTGTGGCAAGTTTCTGTCAGTTACAGGAAAACGTTAAAGTATGACTAAGTTTGTGTTACAGCAGTCACAAGTTACGTAAGTTAGACATAGCCCATCACTTTCATTTGGTCATAAACAGAAAAGCTACGGAGAAAAAGTTGTTATGAATCCACGGTAACACATTGCTTAACTTTAATTAATGCAGACCCAGGAAGGCAAAAGATCTCCACGAAGTCAGTTGTCATAATGTCAGTATAAGTGAAATAGGCGCTAAATGTAGCAAAAGGCCTCTAAAATGTTTAATGGTAATCCATTCCTTAGAAACACATGTGATCGCAAGTGATTGCAGAGTAAGTTAATTGCCATCTCACTCAATGTTAGTAATACCGTTGCATAGCCTGAGACAAAATCTTGCACTTGCAAATAATGGCTATTACCAGTACACAATTGTTTCATTTCTTGCTATGAGATGTTTTGCTAGTCAATTATTTGTTTTGCCACGAGGAAATTGCTATGTATACGTGCACAGAGTGTAATGCAAACGTAACACGTTACCAACTGCCATTACTTTTCACGTCAATCAATGTTAATTACACGAAGATGAAATGGTTCATTAAAACAGTTAACTTCTATGCAACACTTATCACTTACACGAGTTGAGTTAGAACCTTACTTTCAAAACAAAGCCATGAGTGTTATTTTACACTCAGATTTTGTACACTGGAGCAGCAATTTAATCCTATTTTGGTTCAAAATTGTTGATTATTATCTGATAGTAAGGAAAATTTATTACAAAACAAGAAACTAATAAACTGACTCTCGTCAGCTTAGAGGTAACAGGGCCATAAGCGTGTCACTAAAGGTTTCTACACCGTAGGATCATTTACCGACTATCTGGTAAACGTCTTTTCATCCTCCTGATAGGAAATATTAACGAAAGAAATGTTGAAAAGCTTAGAAGCCACGGCGAGCGACTCCACATAGGAGCCCGCGCGCGGAGATCTGAAAGCGCGCCGGCTCCCCCACTACCAAGCAGCGGCCATCGCTCTGATGTCGTACGGCGCTCAGCTGTCCGACCACGTGCCGGTTCGTTGTTTATGTCCTGCACACGTGCGTTTCTGTATAACCAGAGCATACCAGAAGACTAGTCCCCTTCATAAAACATTCATTGTATCCCAGCTTGGCAAAGAATTACTGAAATGTGAAGTTACAACATTAAATCCATTATCAAATAAACGGTTACGCACTTGTCTAACGGTTGAACCAAGTCCAGTGTTAGACTGCTCAGAGCTCACCTGTAACCATTCTGCACAATCTACCATATCAATCCTAGCATGCAAACTAATGCTAATAGTTTTCATTGGATAAAGGAAAATATTTCTAGTTTCTCACTCAACCTGACTCTGTTGTGTGATTGAAGAGGCAGAACCATGGTGTACACAAGTCTACCAGCCCCATTAGAAATTTCAGTTAACACTTCCCAGCAGATTTGGCAGTCTTATCTGTCACTCTAGCAGGACTGATTAACGGAGATCCGTATTTTAGCGAGGGCGCCCGCTCCGATACGCATTTTCGTGGAAATGTGAGGGAGAGACAATACAATACACCAGTGTAGTCAAATCCTGCCCGAGTAAATGTATTCCTAATAGGGACTTCAAACTAAGCAGAAATCGCATATTAAGATACAAATGCCATGAAGTTCTACTCAGGATACCTTGTAAGTAATAGCCTACCAATTATCAATCGTGTCCAGTAATGGGGAATTTGTGGCGAGGTCCGAAAGGACCAAACTGCTGAGGTCATCGGTCCCAACATTTATACTCTACGTAAAGTAAGTTAAACTAACTTACGCTAAGGACAACACACACACTCATGCCCAAGGGAGGACTCAAACCTCCGCCGGGGGTAGCCGCGCAAGGCACCTTAGATCGTGCGGCTACCCCACGCGGCTGTCCAGTAATGCTTCACTCAAATTAGAGCGAGAACTGCCATTTATTTTGTAGCTGCAATCACAGCATGAGGACTTGAGAGCATCTGAAACGTGACTATCCGTAACCAGCTTAGCAATCTGCAGTATTTACAGCCGTATCCTTAAGCCACAAAACGTAGTGAATTACGTGCTTTGCATATGTAACGATAGCAAAAAGCTATCACATATTACAAATCGATGTTTGTTCCATCACTGAGCCAACGAGCCAAATACATACTCTAACATTTCTCAGTCACATGAATATTGTTTCGTCATAGCGAGTCTGGGCAAGCAGCTCACGCTCTGGAGGTCTGCTCGCTACCGATGCGACACCGGGCCCTGCTGACTATTCGCTTGGCTACAGCGTCCAGCACCTTTATATAACACAAATAGAAAACTTTGGAATACAGACACAATCTTCCCTTTACACACCAAAACAGCTTACTGATTTTATCACACACAATTATACGTGTCCTCACAAAACCCAAAAAAAAAAAAAGAAGAAAAACACACTTCAAGCTACTTTGGGGTTTTCATATTTCAAGGTAAGTTCATCGCTGGAAAATCAACTGTCGCCATCTTGCGAGAATCTTCGATACAGCGTAACGACTCATAAGATATTGCAGGTAGGTTGAATGAATCACCGCAAAGTTAATCAATAATGACTTACAGTAACAGAGACTACAGGCATAAAGAAACAAAACACATAACGATACAAGATCATCAATGAATATATCACCCCCAACACTGAAGCATTTGAGGGAGCCAAAAATTGTTAAGAAGATCATGTCTTAGCAACAAGTAGAAATAATATCGGAATCATGACACATGAGAAAAGTTATCACAACAGCCTCTGCTCTAGCGGCTACTGTCAAATAAATGCAAAAATGTTTATTGTGTTTAGTGTAAGACTGTGGAGCTCTGACTGCATGTATTTGTATTTCATTATGTATTTAAGTATTTTATCTGACAGTCTATCCCCTCTCTCTGAGCTTGCCTCCCAACTTTGTAATCTATTTTTATTTTTATATTATTATGTCATGCTCGAGCTATTGAGAAATAGTAGAAATAGATACTTCATACGAGGGGCGTTTGGAAAGTCCATACAAAGTCTAAGAGATGGCACCACTAGCGCGTATCGCGGTCATGTTTAGTTAGTAGCATCTTTGGAAAGAACGCACACCAAGTTTCAGCTATATTGGTCTATTTCTTTGCGTTTGGGATTCGTGTGAATCAAGGAAGTCGAGTGATTGTCAAAAAATCGACGATAAAAGAATTTCGTATGGTGATTAAACATTACTTTATGAGAGGCAAAATGCCTCAGGAGACTAAAGAGAAGCTTGATAAACATTACGGTGCCTCTGCACCTTCAATTAGAACAGTTTATAAGTGGTTTCAAAATTTTTAGAGTGGCCATATGGGCACAAGTGATGCTGAACGTTCTGGACGTCCTGTGGAGGTTATGACTCCAGAAATCATTGATAAAATCCATGATATGGTGATGGATGACAGAAGAGTTAAGGTGCATGAGATTGCTAGTGCTGTGGGCATCTCGAATGAATGAGTTCATAATATTTTGCATAAACATTTGGACATGAGAAAGCTGTCCACAAGATGGGTTCTGCGATTGCTCACGCTTGACCAAAAACGGAATCGTGTGAAGTGTTGCAAGGATGGTTTGCACCCGTTCAGGAAGAATCCACAGGACCTTAAGCGTTGTTTCGTCACTGTGGATGAAACATGGTCACATTACTATACTGCTGAGACCAAACAACAATCTAAACAATGAGTTCCCAAGGGAGAATCTGCAAGAAAAAGGGACGAAGGCCAATACTTCGGCTGGAAAGGTTATGGCGACCGTCTTTTGGGATTCGCAAGGGATAATCCTCATTGACTACCTGAAAAAGGGTAAAACTATTACAGGTGCATATTATTCATCGTTTTGGACCATCGGAAAACCGAGCTTCAAGAAAAAAGCCAGCAATTGTACCGCAAAAAAGTCCTTCTCCATCACGACAATGTACTAGCACACACCTCAGCAGTTGTGGTCGCAAAATTAATGGAAATAGAAATCCAACTCGTTCACATCTTCCCCCCCCCCCCCCCCCCCCCCTCCATTCTCCAGACTTGGCTCCCTCAGACTACTGTTTGTTCCCCAGTTTGAAGAAGAAATGGCTGGCAGGACAAAGATTTTATTCAAACGAGGAGATGATTGCAGCAACTAATAGCTATTTTGCAGACTTGGTCAATTCCTATTATTCGGAAGGGATCAACAAATTAGAACAGCGTTGGACAAAGTGTAGAAGTCTAAAAGGAGACTATGTCGAAAAATAAGAAAGGTTTATCCCAAAAAACGTAAGTAGTTTTTATTTTTGCGCGGACTTTTCAAACACCCCTTGTATTATCACAATTTCTTTTATTTGAAAACAGCAGTTGATGTAAACATCCCAAATATGAGGGCATAACTCCTCATTAAATATTATAAATAATTATTTGCTCTCACTGCGTATACTTTTCGTGCTGAAGCCAAGCACAGTGTATGCGCCATGACACATGTTACTTCTATGACTTAGGTACAGTAGCAATCCCCATAAAACGGGAGATAGGAAAAGATTGCCCATGAGAACTGATAGTAGTTACCTGCACTAAAACACACTCAACACACTCAGAATCATTGTCTCAGTGACGCCATAAGCTCTCTCGCATACGCCAGAATAAGGCACACCGACTAGCGAAGAACTCGCTTAGTGACCATGCCAATACGCCCTTAGGCAAATGGAAGCATCAAAACAAGTAATCTATAGATTGACATGAGACTAGACAGCTACTGTTTTCTATGGTAGTTTGAATAAGCTTAGATCGATTCTGATGACTCGGTTGTTTACGCTACTGACGGGGCCCGGTGTGCGTGCGTCCATTCTGCTGGAACTGCCAGTGGGCGCCTATGACCACATGCTGCTCCAGTTAATTTTTTGACCCTTCTGCTTTTATCACTTACTTTATTGCCATGTTGTCAGCTCTGTTCTGTATTTCTTTCTTCTGTCGAATAGGAGCTAGCTGAATTAATCGTGACTAAGTCCTCTGACAGCACCAAGACTATCACATTCTTTTCCAGCAACATTACACTGAGGTACTGCTCCTTTCTTGTTGCAGTGATCCATCTCATTTACTTAGGTCTTGCCATAAGGCGTCAACAGTGTCCTAATGAAAGCAAAGTCTCACTAAGGTATTGGTAATGCACACCTAACCTTAAGGGTAGAAATACAACATTGCTGCTTGTCGGTTGTCACAAAACTGTGTTCCTTCATCACTCTGTTTGCCACTGCGCACATTGCTGAATGGCACACTCAGAATTATTCCAACTGAGTGGTCGTTTCAAGCTTTATGCCTGTACCTGTAGTTTTACTGATCATTGGCTACTTTTCATGAATTTAGTATAAATACGGCTACTGTAGACACCGCGAGCTGCCGACACCACCACAGGTTGTACTACATCCCCAGCCAAATGGTGAATACCGTGGGTAAAGTCTGATGAGTCACACAACTTCACAGTCATGGCCCTCGCAGTAGGTTAAGCTACAGAGTTTTGTATAACTGCTTATTCAAGTTTTAAGCAAATTAGTTAAAAACAGTTTGTGGGAAAGTGGTTTTTAGATGCCATGAGTAAAAACAAACTAATTATTTGTAATGAAAACGTTTGATACTTGGTTCCTTCAATTGCCAATTACGCCTTTTCTGTACTCATATCTAACTCTTATTGTTAGTTTACCCCCTGTTTACTGTGAGTCACTTGAGCCTCCATTGATGCGATCCCCGCCTGTGAATTTTGCAGTCACTGGTACTCAGCATGCTCTCATTTGGCCAGCCGGCCCTTTAACCACCTCAACTCTGGGTCTGTATTATGATGCCCTGGTGACAGAGCACTTCGGCTCAGCTGGTCGCTGCCACTGCGACCACCACCGCTTTGGTTCCAAGCACATGGCTGCTGCACCAACTCCGATGGCTTCACAAAGTGTGTGCAAAAAGACATTATATTACCAGAAACTTCCAATTATGAATGACTCATGTGACACCAATGGATAATGATATTGTACAGTAAAAACACTTTGGACCCCCTGACCCTATAGCATATCTCATGATAAATTTTTTAAAATGAGAATTCAGCAATCCATTAGTTTTAAGATCCCCTTTTTAAATAAAAAACACTAAATGTCAGTCACCCTCCACATACTTCAAAAGAAAAACCTTTTGTGTTTTGGTAATTAAGAGTGATTAGTGTCAACCATTGTAACAATCACAGGTCCGTAACCAGCTCTCATGGAAGAGGAAGGAATTGTACATGGTAACAGGTAATAATGGTAAAAATTTTATTCTACTCTACTTCCATCATTTTAGCTTAGCCTCAGGCAGTGACGTGAGCAGTAACGTAAACTATTCCACAGTACCTGTGTCTGGCTGCTAAACTAATACGCTGGATTGGGGTGCCACCACAGTCTTGCTGAGTGAGAGGTGGCAACTTTCTGCCACAAACTCGCCAATGGCAGGACCGGATGTCATCATGTGAGGTACACGAGAGTGCCAGGGAGGTAGCAGCCACAACAGTGGGTCGTTCTCTTGCCTTCCAGCTTCTTTACCCTTCAGACGTGGGCACCAGTTTCCTATTGAGAGCAAAATGCTCTCTCCATACCATGTGCGGTTCACTCTGCGGCCATAGCCAATTTTCATGAATGTTGTATCTGTTACTGGTAGTTCTTGGGAATAAAACCATTTTTTTCCCTGAATCCTGGAATTTATCATTTTACGTGTAGGGAAAACACCTCGGCTGCCAACCTGATATGATCCCGACATGTACACATCCTCCTTGCTCTGTCTGTCACTTGTTATTTTGCTGCCTAGGTAGTAGAATTCCTTAACTTCATCTACTTTGTGACCATCAGTCCTGATGTTAAGTTTCTCGCTGTTCTCATTTCTGCTACTTCTCATTACTTTCATCTTTTTTTGGTTTACTCTCAATCCATATTCTGTACTTATAAGACTGTTCATTCCATTGAGCAGACCATGTAATTCTTCTTCACTTTCACTCAGGGTAGCAATGTTGTCAGTGCATCATATCACTGATATGCTTTCACCTCTGAAATCTTTCTTTTATTTCAATCATTGCTTCTTTGATGTACAGACTGAACAGTGGGGGCAAAAGACGCCATCTCTGTCTTACACCCTTTCTTATCCCAGCTCTTCGTTCTTGGTCATCCAGTCTTATTATTTCCTATTGACTCCTATACATATTGTATATTACCCGTTTCTCCATATAGTTTATCCTTATTTTTCTCAGAATTTTGAACATCTTGCATCAACTTACATGGTCGAACACTTTTTCCGGGTCAACAATCCTATGAACGTGTCTTGATTTTTCTTTTGCCTTACTTCCACTATCAACTGCGAAATCAGTATTGCCTCTTGGCTACCTTTACCTTTTCTAAAGCCAAACTGATAGTCATCTACCACATTCTCGATTTTCTTTTCCATTCTTCAGTATATTATTCTTGTTAGCAACTAGGATGCATGAGCTGTTAAGCTGATTGTACGATAATTCTCACACTTGTTGGCTCTTGCAGTCTTCGGAACTGTATGGATGATATTTTTCCAAAAGTCAGATGGTACCTCAGCAGACTCATACATTCTACACACCAACATGAATAGTTATTATGTTGCCAATTCCTCCAATGTTTTTAGAAATTCTGATGGAATGTTATTTATCCCTTCTGCCTTATTTGATCTCAAGCCTTCCAAAGCTCTCTTAAATTCTGATTCTGGATCCCCTATCTCTTCTTTATCGACTATCAGGAGTCTTCTTCCATTACATCAAACAAATCTTTCCCCTCATTGAGGCCTTCAATGTACTCTTCCCACCTATCTGCTCCCTCCTCTGCACTGGACAGTAAAATTCCCATTGCACTCTTAATGTAACCGCCCTCGCTTTTAAATTCACCGAAGTTTATTTGACTTACTTACATGCTGAGCCAGTCTTTCTGAGAATCATTTCTTTTTAGATTTCTTCACATTTTTCATGCAGCCATTTCGTTGTAGCTTTGCTGCACTTCCTATTTATTTCATCCCTCAGCGACTTGTATTTCTGTATTCCTGAATTTCCCTGAAGTTTTTGTACTTTCTTCTTTCATTGATCAACTGAAGTATTTCTTCTGTTGCCCATGTTTTTTTTTGCCGTTACTTCTTTGCACCTATGTTTTTCTGTCCCACTTCTGTGGTTGCCCTTTTTAGAGATGCCCATTCCTCTTCAACTGTACTGCCTGCTGAGTTATTCCTTATTGCTATATCTATAGCCCTAGGGACTTTCAAGTGTATCTCGTCATTGCTTAGTACTTCTGTATCCCAGTTCTTTGCATACTGATTCTTCCTGACTAATCTCTTAAACTTCTGCCTACTCTTCATCACTACGCGGTCTGTCTAAAAAGTATCCGACCTTTGATTTTCCCATGCAAAATAGAGACGATAGCGCAGTGCCACTGCATGCAGTAAAGAAAGAGACCTTTATGCATGTGCATGAATTTTGTCCCTGCCTTCCAGTGTGTCAGTCACTGAGTGAAGTGCTACACAATGTGTTTGTCGGACTACCGATTCTCTCAAGATGACTTATGGTGTTGAGCAAAGATACTGCATCAAATTTTGTCAAAAGCTTGGTGATGCTCAATGCAAAACAATTCGTAAGATTCAGCAGGTGTTTGGAGGCTATGCAATTGGTGTAACACAAATTAAAGAAGGTTCAACTGCTTCAAAAATGGCCGCACATCAGCGGAGAGTGACCAGTGTTCTGGCAGGCCCCAAACTGCTCGGGAGTGCAGTTGTTGTACAGAGGGTGCAAAATTTGGTGATAGCAGATCGTCGTTTGACCATGCGGGAGATTGCCCAAGATGTTAGAGTGAGTAAAGATTCTGCATATGCAATTACGTTTGATGATTTGACCATGCACCAAATGGCTGTGAAATTTGTGCCAAGTTGTTGTCACTGGAACAAAAAGACCTCCATTTTGACGTTGCACAGGTCTTTCTGGACACCACCAACACTGATCCTGGGTTTCTGAAAACCCTGATAATTGGAGATGAGTCATGGGTGTACGGGTATAACCCAGAATCAGAAAGACAGTCGTCACAATGGAAGCATCCCGAGTCTCTAAGGCTGAAGAAAGTGCGGTAGGTGCGAAGCAAAATCAAGGTGAAGCTGACTATCTTCTTTAATGTCCGTGGAATTGTGCATCATGAACACACACTGGATGGACAAACAGTGACAAAGAAGTACTATCAAGATGTTCTCCAGTGACTCCTTGATGCAGTTTGGCACAAAAGACCAGACATGTGGATGGCGAAAAACTGGCAAGTGCATCATGACAACGTCCCTGGACATTCATCTCACTTGATCCACAATTTCTTGGCCAAACATGGAATTACAGCCATTCACCAACCTCCCTACTCTCCAGACATGGTTCCTTGTGACTTATGGTTGTTATCAAAATTGATGACACCACTGAAAGGATCCTGTTTTGAGAGTAGAGAAGAGATAATGTGGAACACGATGGAGCTGAACACCATTCCAAAAGAAGACTTCCAGAGGTGTTTCTGGCAGTGAAAGGATTGGTGGGCTAAGTGTGTGCAAGCACAAGGGGCCTACTTTGAAGGGGATTAGGGTCCCAACCCTGTCAGGTATTTGAAATATTTTCTCTGGCCATAGGTCAGACACTTTTTAGACAGGCCTTGGATATCTGCTCCTGGGCACACCTTACAATCCAGTATCTGATTTTGGAATCTGTCTGACCATGATGTAGTCTAACTGAAATCTTCCCATATCACTCAGTCTTTTCCAATTATACCTCCTCCTCTTGTGATTCTTGAACAGAGTATTCACTATTACTAGCTGAAATTTATTACAGAACTCAATTAGTCTTCCTTCTCTCTCTTTTCTTGTCCCAAGCCTATATTCTCCGGTAGCCTTTCCTTCTACTCCTTCTCCTACAAATGCATTCCAGACCCCCATATACATACTATATTACCCTTTCCAGTATCCTCATACACTTTCTCTATCTCTTCATCTTAAGCTTGCAACGTTGGTACGTATACCTGAACTATTGTTGTCGGTGTTGGTCTGCCGTTGATTCTGATAAGAACAACACTATCACTGAACTGTTAACAGTAGCACACTCTCTGCCCTAACTTCCTATTTATAATGAATCCTACTACTGTTATACCAATTTCCACTGCCGTTGATTTCCCTTCACTAACCTCTTCTATAACTGGACTGTCTTTGCATTTCCCTTTTCAAATTTTCTAGCTTCCCTACCATGTTCAAGCTTCTGACATTTCACGTCCCAATTCATAGAACATTATCTTTTTGTTGGTTATTCTTGCTTTTTCTCATGATCACCTCCCCCTTGGCAGTCCCTTCCTGGAGATCTGAATGGGGGACTATTCCAGAATCCTTTGCCAATGGAGAGATCGTATGAACTTTTTCAATTACAGGCCACATGCCCTGTGGCTATACGTACATAAGTTCCCCAGTCATACTGTAATCATCAGTGGAGACTTTAATAATCCAACAATTAATTGGGAAAATTAGTTTTGTTAGTGGTGGATGTGATAAGAATCCTGTGAAACTTTACTAAATGCCTTCTCTGAAAACTACTGAGAACAGACAGTCAGGAATCCTGCTCACAATGGATCTGCATCTTCAAAAACATTCTCTCTTCCACCACTATGCCAGTCTACGACACTAAAATCACTGTTTTTGAAGTGTTGAAACCACTCACGACACATTCTTTCACTAATAGCGGCCTTACCATATGTACTTGACAGTATTCGATGAGACTCAGCCGCTGTTTTCTTCATCTTGAAACAAAACAGTAAGACCTCCCACAAATGATGAGAATTAGGCTTGTAAACTGACATTTTCAATCAAGAACAACTTTATGATGCAGACGCTAATCAACTAATGTTTGAATGAGGTTATGTTGACCAAGGTCCAAACTAACTGCCTGATGTCTGTGATCTGTTTCTTTGACTTCTACTTACCATTGTCACCAAGTATTGCCAAACAGCAGAAGCAAAGTTGCACACCTTGTACCAAAAGAGCGATCCATTCACATTCTTTTTCAAGGAAACTCTTTCAATGGACATCACATTTCACAAGATAGGTTTCAAGCCTGGTTCTGAAAAGGGAAGCACAGTTTCTCTAAAGTACCTCACTGTGTTGCTGAACCCATGTATATTTTCATAATAAATGAAATCCGTTACCTTTTTATAGCACGAGTGGTGTAATATCATTTGGGCCCTTATATCAGGTATATGACTGAATAGAATTTACAGAGATTTTAATTTGAGTTAGAAAAAGCTACTGAAATTACAGACAAGATGAAAAGAATAAGCTGTGAAAAGTACTGCTGAGTTTTGTACAACAAACCTAGTAAAACATTAAATATCTCAAAACAAGAATAATGAGTTTTACACCACTTGGACACCAATAGGCTCATTTTTGGACACATTTACATATTATTTAGGTACTGACTTCAGAATCATACTGTATCACTGGGATAAAAGTCATTCTTTACCC
Organism: Schistocerca piceifrons; assembly: GCF_021461385.2. Classification (NCBI taxonomy): domain Eukaryota; kingdom Metazoa; phylum Arthropoda; class Insecta; order Orthoptera; family Acrididae; genus Schistocerca; species Schistocerca piceifrons. The sequence continues at coordinate 576,853,376 of NC_060143.1, forward strand.
TCCCACCACTGACAAGTTCATAACAGTGAAGAGATCTACTCTAAGGCAATTCTACATGTGAGAGAGATGTTTCCTTTCTTGCAGTTAGCACAAAGAAACAGACAATTCCCATCCACAAATCATCAAGTGCAGTTGATGGTTCACAAACTGTTTTGTGTATTTTTGACAAATAAAAAAGAACCTTAGGAAAGATCAGTTAAAGACTGATATATTTTATCACGTTAATGGTAGCATCTGGCTAGACTATAGGTATACTGTTTATTGTCCAGCCTTAATTTCTAACCTAAAAATGCTGAATGCAGCACATCCTGTGGGCAACAACACTTTACAGGAAAAAGTTATATGTCTAGCCTCTGATCCAAAGCAACTGAGTCATCTTCAATACCTAACTAGCAACCCACCACTACTGTGCACAGGTAAGTATCTATGGCCAAATGAACTGTTTATAATATATAGTGATATATACAAACCTTCCATCATGAATCAGTCTACATATCAGTGAAACCATATCAGAATAACTAAAATATTTCTGAGATTAACTTTAAAATACAGACAGAAAGACATGGCAGGGCCTTTAATTTATAACATGTATAGACCCAGGTAAAGCTTCAATGCTCTTTGGATTTATGGTGGCTGTTACTTTATTCCGTTTCCCTCTAGATACTGTCTCATCTCTACCTGATCAGCTCATAGCACTCATAATTCCCACAAGAAGTCACTCCAAATACCAGTTAAATATGGAACAGATAAATATACATATATTACAAACAAACACACACACACACACACACACACACACACACACACACACACACACACAACACACATCACTACTCAGCAATGACAAATTGTTCAGGACAAATCTTCCTTGTAAGTCAGTCGATATATTAGTAAAAATGTACAAAATCCCTAAACAGTTCCTGAGACTAGCCCAATCATTCAGGCAGAAGCCATGGCAGAAACTTCCATTTATGACGCATATAGATTGCAGTTCCTGACTACAACATGCTTTTAAAGGCAGGTCAGCCAAAGATGTCACAGTGTTCAGTATTGTGGCTCACCTTCCAGCAGAAAGACTACTCCTCTCAAGCCACAAAACCATCAGGGATCCAGGCAAAAGAGCTCATGGTAGAGAATACTGTCGTTGATATCAAGATTCTCCTGCAGTGTTAGTAGCCATCTTGGCTGACTGAGAGGCCCAAGATAA